>NW_007727339.1:340307-343630 GCF_000696425.1 Galeopterus variegatus | reverse complement strand
TAGAATTCAACTCAGTTTCTCTGTCACCTACATGCCCACCACTCTTCCTTTCACCTTCTGTATTATCTTTAATTCTTATAATGGTGATCTTTATAACTGAAAATAATATAGTCAAACTTATGCTTATTTTTGAAACTTAGGCAGTTATCTGTTGACACTACTCTGCGAAAGGAGTGGAAATTAGCACATTAGCATTTCTATTTTGATTTTTCTATTTTTATCTTTATACTGGCAAGATGTATAACTATAATTCTTTCCTATTCATCCAAGGATTGAGTCTAAAATTTTAAACTTAATAAGACCAATAATTATAATATTGCAATGACGTAATTACTGTTTACCACAGAATCAGTTAGTCTGCTGGATTGGATTCATAGAGAAGGAGCTGTAACCTTGTGCCCTTGAACTTCAGCCACTTGGTGGAGTGTCAAGGGAGTCCTCCTTCGTTACCTTTTAGCTTTCTTTTCTTCTGAGTCATATCCCACCAACACTACTTCTTTTACCTCTCACCGTTTTCTTTTTTGAATTTCTTTTCATTTTGCTTGAATGTCTCCCTTTTCAATTATTTTGCTGCCGTGTACTTTGGCTTATTTTATTGCACGGTCACCATAAAGGTGTTCTGTAAGCACGTGAGTACATCCATCATCTCTCCAGTGGATCACTGGAGGCTGTGGTGTAGATAAGCTGCAGGTGACACATATTCCTGTGTTGCTGACTGTGCTTCACCCCTTGGTTTCCCACTGGAGATTGTATGAGGGTACTTCAGAAAGTTTGTGGAAAAATAGAATTAAAATGAAATGTGAATCCTTCCGTGAACTTTTTGAAGTGCCCTTGTACATTGGCAGGGACGTGCGTGAGAATGTCCCCATTACAGGGATAATCTGAAATCCACACTTGTTGATGGAAAAATATTAAACAAACAATCCACAACTTTTTTTTTTTTTTTTTTTTTTTTTTTTTTAAAGATGACCGGTAAGGGGATCTTAACCCTTGACTTGGTGTTGTCAGCACCACGCTCTCCCGAGTGAGCCACGGGCCGGCCGTCACAACTTTGATAACCTATTGCACAAAAGGAATTACCTACCACAAAGCCCACGCTGCCATCCTGTGCTATTTATTGGCCGAGCCCTTGAGCTCTGTGACTGTGGCTCATGGTCCTTTATTCTCTGTGTCAGCCAACAGCATAGAAGATTCCTAGAATCATCCTTGAGTGTCAAACTCATCTCTTCCATCTCTCCTTCTCTTCACGCCCAATCGTTAAAACGGGTAAATTGTATCCCCTGATTTGTTCTTTTTTCTTTCAAGAATATTTTAAGGAGGTATAATTTACATCCAGGGAAATGCACAAATCTTAACTGTACAGCTTGATGACTTTTACCTATTTGTACACCACCAAGATTGAAATATAGGACAGGTTTATCACTTCGGAAATTTCCCTCATTCATATCCCCCTTCTCCCAGGTAACCACTATTCTGACTTCTATAGTTTAGTTTGTCTTGTTCTAGAATATCATTTAAATGGATCCAGACCTACGCACTCTGTGTCTGGCTTCTTTTTCTAGACATAATGATTTTGAGATTTATCCATATTGTTATGGGTGCCAGTAGTTCATTGTTCTCTACAGATGCATTTCATTTTATGGATATACCAAAATTATTTTTTTCATTCTTCTGTTGACAGGCATTTGGATTGTTCCTAGATTTTGGTTATGGTGAATAAGGCTGTTATGAGCATTCATTTATAAATCTTTTTGTGGACATATGCTTTCATTTTTCTTGTGTATATACCTAGGAGTGCCATTTGCTACATTATAGAATAAGTACATGTTGAACTTTATAAAAAGCTGCCATACAATTTTTCTGTAATAGTTGTACCATTTTACACTTTTACCAGCAATTTATGAGAGTTCCATTTGTTCCACATCTTTGCCAACATTTTGTTACTGGGCATAAAGTCTGGCTGCCTGGCCCCTAGACAAAATAAACACCCAAAAGTCAAATTTTGGTGAAAATGGACATCAGCTCTTATTCAGGAATACTGGTGACCTGAGGAGCGATGTTAGGCTAACCCATCTCTCTGGTAAACCTGAAGGACAATGGCCAGACTAAAGCCATCTCAAAAGGCTCTGATTTACTGAGGGGTTTTAAAGAGGGGGCTGAGGGAATGGAACGTGGGAAATGGAAAGCAGGAGGGAGGGGGATGTGAGATGTGCAGGCTCTGTGCAAGGAGCCAGGTGCAAGGTCTCACCAAGGCTCCATATGGTTTCTGTTCCCATCCTTGCTGTTATCTCAGGGTCTGGATGGTACATGCCTCCTGGCAAGTCTGCAGCTCCAGGCTGGCTGGAAAATGACTTTACATTTATGCAAATAATATCATCTTACCCCATAGCCAGGATTTAAAATATCAAATAACCATGAGAAAAGAGGGACCTCAGAGAAATGCATGCCAAGAAAAAAAAACAAAAACAACAAAAAAACTGTCCTTTAAAAATCTTTTAGAGCCAGTGCAGTTTTAGGTCCCAATATGGCTTCAGTCCTGCTCACTCCAACAACTTGATAGTTTTAGTCTTTTTAATTTTAGCCATTCTAATGTGCGTACAGTAGTATCTCATTGTGGTTGAGTATTTCTTTTAGAATTTTATTTTTTAATTAGGGATACATGTGTCCTAGCATGTATGAATGTATCTTCATCTTGCCAACCTTCATGTTGTCTGTGTATAGAAATGTAGGATCAAAAAAATTGTATTCACCCATATCCATTGTGTGTCCCCCCTCCCCAAAAATCATAATTAGAAAACATTGTATCATTGACTTCTAGAACCTATGTTTGTTGAAGAGAAGTCGGGTGCTGGTGTGGTTCTCTGTTTAGTATGTAACCTGTGTGCTCTTTCTAGTAGCAAAGAATACGTGAAGAATTTTTTCTTGTATCTTATCCTTAGAGTCCTGAAAATTCAACAGTATGGTTTCACTCCTGAGCCTCTTTTTTTTTTTTTTTTACTGACCGGTAATGGGATCGCAACCCTCGGTGTCGCGCCCGCACAGCACTCAGCCAGCGAGCGGGAACCGGTCTCCACATGGGATCTGAACCCTCGGCGGGTGCGCCGCCACGCTCCCAAGCAGCGCACTCTCCAGTGCGCCACCGGGCCGGCCCTACCTTTTAGATTCTTAAAGTTTCACACATTTCTTAATCTGGACATGTTTTCCCGTTTGGAGGGATTGTTTCCTTGTCTCCATTGTCTCTGCTATCTGTTTCTGATAGCCCGATTACACAGAAATTGGGAGCTCATGGGCTTATCTCCCATGTCCTTTAGTGTTTATTAGAA
>NW_007727339.1:337639-339368 GCF_000696425.1 Galeopterus variegatus | reverse complement strand
TGAAATTAATACGCACACACACAAATATACCTGGGACATTTCAAAACGTTTGTGGAAAGATTAGAATTATTTTTTAATTCTATTTTTTTCATGAACTGTTTGAAGTACCCTGCTATGTTTTCAAAACAGAACCAAAAGTCTGAGCCGAAAAAGGGAAATTAAATAGTTTAATGAAGAGAATTTCTTCTTTTGGTCAATCACATATGATGAATTTTGAAACTTTGATGCTGAGAATTGAAAGAGGAAGTGAATATTTGACAACATGGAAAGCAAAGTTTGGTTATAAAAACCCTTCTATTGCCTCTTAGTCAACAGAGGAAAACATGGAGAAGTCAAGAGGCTTCTATGAACCTTCCAGAGTCTGCCTAATCTTCATCCTCTTCTAAGGAAAACATTCCCATGAGGGTCTTTTCCCCAGAAGTCATACTGTAATTGCAATATTCAACTCATGTCTCCTGCCATGTCCCACTGGATCAGAGATGGTGTTAACACTGCATCTGAACATGAGCAACGTCACCCTCTGAGGCTGTGTGGGGCATAAAACTGTTCAACAGTGACACACCACATGGCATGGTGGGGAGCTGACCCAAACAATCATATCCTCTTTTGTGGGCAATATAGATCCTAAAAGCACAAACGTGAAGGTGGGACACTTGCTTAGGCAGTGTCCTGACTCTCAAGTCTCCATGAACATCCATCAGAGAACCACGGGAGGGGCTGGCCTGTGGTTCACTTGGGAGAGTGTGGTGCTGATAACACCATGGCCATGGGTTTGGATCCCTATATAGGGATGGCCGGTTGGCTCACTTGGGAGAGCTTGGTGCTGACANTGAAGGTGGGACACTTGCTTAGGCAGTGTCCTGACTCTCAAGTCTCCATGAACATCCATCAAAGAACCATGGGAGGGGCCGGCCTGTGGTTCACTTGGGAGAGTGTGGTGCTGATAACACCATGGCCACGGGTTTGGATCCCTATATAGGGATGGCCGGTTGGCTCACTTGGGAGAGCTTGGTGCTGACAACACCAAGTCAAGGGTTAAGATCCCCTTACTGGTCATCTTTAAAAAAAAAAAAAGAACTATGGGGAGATGGAGAGGCTGCACAGCTGGAGAAATTCACCGAGCTACCTCTAATTCCCTTGTATCCTTGAGATAACCTTGAAGTTATGTCCAATTTCATTATGAATCTCTGGGCATGTTTGCTGTGGATACTTAAAGGAAACAGACTAATAGAATGAGATATAACAACCAAAGTTATAGTCTATAATTGACTTCTCTGTTCAACATTAAGGCCTCGGACTAGGAACGCATCTGTCATTGCTTTGCAGGACAAAAAGTGATTTATAAATGGAGCTTAAATCTTTGCTAATGATCAACTGGTGTTTATTTCCCTCTGACCATCTGCATCAGATCCACCTGTTGGAGGGACAACTTGTTTAAAATACAAATACCTGTTTCTCACTGGATACCTAGTTGATGAGAATTTCTAGGGGTGGATCCCTGGAAATCTTCACTCTAACAGTTTCCTCAGGTGACCTGTATGCATGCACATTGAAGTTTGAGAACTGCTTTAATACAGTAACTTTCTTCAAAGGGTGTGTTGTGTGTGTGTAGGGCATTCGCATACCCTGTGTGTGAGGGGCTTTAGAATAGCCATTCTTAGGACCAGCCCGTGGCTCACTTGGGAGAGTGTGGTGCTGATAGCACCAAGGCCACGGGTTTGGATCCCTA
>NW_007727339.1:335305-336578 GCF_000696425.1 Galeopterus variegatus | reverse complement strand
CTGTAGCAGTGCGCCACCGGGCCGGCCCCGGGATCAACCTTTTATATCCAAGAGTGTAAAGGACGCTGGGATGTTCCCCTGGGAATGGAGAGAGGCAGGTGCTGTCATTTCCACCAGGGGGCAGATTCCTGTTGAGCCCGCACCAGGGCTGCCCCTTTGAGGAGGGAGACCCCGGGGCAGTGGAGGTGGGGGACAGGGGGGAAAGGGTGTTGGCAAAGATGCAAAGATGTCTGTGAGGACTGGGCTCTAAGACTGTGGAGTGTAGTAGAGGGCACCTTGTTGGCACCAGAAGGAAGAAAGATGTGATCCACCTTTCCACAGTGGGCCCACTGTCCAGCGCACGGAACTGGGCAAGCCAGCACCCACTCCCATCATCAACAGCCCCACTTGACAGACAGGCTGTGGGCAGGGCTAGTTTCCGTATTTACCAGTACACAAAGGTGTGGCTATATGGTAGTCAACATACTGAAATACTTCTGTGATGGTGGATCAATGGCTGTTGCCTCAGTCCCTTCTCCCTGCAAGTTTCCCCTCTATCCTGACTACTCACCTGGCTCCCTTGCCACAATAATGATCCAGCCATGAAAGGTTAATGCCAGGCACAGTGGGAGTTCCAGGACCCTGCACCAGCACTATGGTTGGGGTGCCTTCTGATTGGTTGGTGTCCATGCTGTACTGATGGTTAAATACTTTAGATTACACCTGTAGTGGGTGACTAGTTTTGGGCAATGATGTCGAGTACTAGTTTGGAACATTAGAGCGCTGGTAAATCCTAGACTGAGAGACCAGGACCCTTCCTGTTGGAAACCTAGACCTCGTCCCTGGATTCTGAGTTCCCTTGAGGATTCCTGACATGCCTGGGTAGAGAGAACACCTCAAGAGACAGATACCAGACTCCCTTCTAATCCTGATATGTAGGGCTGTGATCTGGTTCTAATTTAATTTCAAAAATAAAGGCATAAAATTGCTACTAACCCAGGGATCATGAGGCAATTCCTACTGGTTTAATAAGCATGAAAAATTATTATTATTTTTATTAAATTACTTTGTTTGCCACAGAAAGGTTGTTGTGTTGCTGGAAACAGATCATCAGAAACTGGTTTTCCTGATCCATTTGAAGTTCAGACTGCTAGAGTAGAAACTCCAGGGGTTTTTTATTTTTTACTTTTTTTTCTGTTTTGTTCACTGATATCCCAAGTGCCTAGGCTAGTACCTGGCACCTAGTAGGTGCTCAATAAATGTTTGTTGAATGAAACTACAATTTCAAAGGATT
>NW_007727339.1:332237-334723 GCF_000696425.1 Galeopterus variegatus | reverse complement strand
CCTGGCACCTAGTAGGTGCTCAATAAATGTTTGTTGAATGAAACTACAATTTCAAAGGATTCTAAGTTTGTTGTTTAGTTTCAGCAGAGGCAAAAAGAAATTAGCAGGAGATATCAAATCCTTTTTCTAGGTGGAAGCATCCAGAATCCCTGTCCCCTATAACAATGGGAAGCTCAGTTGGAACTCAAAAATTAGTTGTTTCAATTTGTAACCTCTGCCATCGGAGCAAGCTGCAATTTAGTTATTTAAGTCGTACCCTAGAGAATAACAAAAAATTAGCATGTTTACATTATGCCAGGTTGGCAATTGAGCTCTTTCGAGGCTCCCATTAAAGGCTCACTAGTCGATGGGCTCTGAGCAGACTTCATCTAGACCCAGGGAGTGATCTCAAGGGACTTATGAATGAGGCAAAAGCCTTCAGAATCTCCTGCTGTCAGATTTCTTCTTGGGTTTTCACTTGCTTTGCATTTTGTGTTTGCTTCTCTGAGCCTCATTAGACAGTTCCTTTAACATTCATTNATAACCATGAGAAAAGAGGGACCTCAGAGAAATGCATGCCAAGAAAAAAAAACAAAAACAACAAAAAAACTGTCCTTTAAAAATCTTTTAGAGCCAGTGCAGTTTTAGGTCCCAATATGGCTTCAGTCCTGCTCACTCCAACAACTTGATAGTTTTAGTCTTTTTAATTTTAGCCATTCTAATGTGCGTACAGTAGTATCTCATTGTGGTTGAGTATTTCTTTTAGAATTTTATTTTTTAATTAGGGATACATGTGTCCTAGCATGTATGAATGTATCTTCATCTTGCCAACCTTCATGTTGTCTGTGTATAGAAATGTAGGATCAAAAAAATTGTATTCACCCATATCCATTGTGTGTCCCCCCTCCCCCACAATCATAATTAGAAAACATTGTATCATTGACTTCTAGAACCTATGTTTGTTGAAGAGAAGTCTGGTGCTGGTGTGGTTCTCTGTTTAGTATGTAACCTGTGTGCTCTTTCTAGTAGCAAAGAATACCTGAAGAATTTTTTCTTGTATCTTATCCTTAGAGTCCTGAAAATTCAACAGTATGGTTTCACTCCTGAGCCTCTTTTTTCTTTTTCCTTTTTTTTTTTGTCTTTTTTTTTTTTTTTACTGACCGGTAACGGGATCACAACCCTCGGTGTTGCACCTGCACCACGCTCAGCCAGTGAGCGGGAACCGGTCTCCACATGGGATCCGAACCCTCGGCGGGAGCGCCGCCACGCTCTCAAGCGGCGCACTCTCCAGTGCGCCACCGGACCGGCCCCTGAGCCTCTTTTTATTGATCCTATTTAGCACTCAGGGAACCTTTTAGATTCTTAAAGGTTCACACATTTCTTAATCTGGACATGTTTTCCCATTTGGAGGGATTGTTTCCTTGTCTCCATTGTCTCTGCTATCTGTTTCTGATAGCCTGATTACACAGAAATTGGGAGCTCATGGGCTTATCTCCCATGTCCTTTAGTGTTTATTAGAAACGGTACAGCAGATGCATTTCATTTTATGGATATACCAAAATTATTTTTTTCATTCTTCTGTTGACAGGCATTTGGATTGTTCCTAGATTTTGGTTATGGTGAATAAGGCTGTTATGAGCATTCATTTATAAATCTTTTTGTGGACATATGCTTTCATTTTTCTTGTGTATATACCTAGGAGTGCCATTTGCTACATTATAGAATAAGTACATGTTGAACTTTATAAAAAGCTGCCATACAATTTTTCTGTAATAGTTGTACCATTTTACACTTTTACCAGCAATTTATGAGAGTTCCATTTGTTCCACATCTTTGCCAACATTTTGTTACTGGGCATAAAGTCTGGCTGCCTGGCCCCTAGACAAAATAAACACCCAAAAGTCAAATTTTGGTGAAAATGGACATCAGCTCTTATTCAGGAATACTGGTGACCTGAGGAGCGATGTTAGGCTAACCCATCTCTCTGGTAAACCTGAAGGACAATGGCCAGACTAAAGCCATCTCAAAAGGCTCTGATTTACTGAGGGGTTTTAAAGAGGGGGCTGAGGGAATGGAACGTGGGAAATGGAAAGCAGGAGGGAGGGGGATGTGAGATGTGCAGGCTCTGTGCAAGGAGCCAGGTGCAAGGTCTCACCAAGGCTCCATATGGTTTCTGTTCCCATCCTTTTTTTTATCTCAGGGTCTGGATGGTTCATGCCTCCTGGCAAGTCTGCAGCTCCAGGCTGGCTGGAAAATGACTTTACATTTATGCAAATAATATCATCTTACCCCATAGCCAGGATTTAAAATATCAAATAACCATGAGAAAAGAGGGACCTCAGAGAAATGCATGCCAAGAAAAAAAAACAAAAACAACAAAAAAACTGTCCTTTAAAAATCTTTTAGAGCCAGTGCAGTTTTAGGTCCCAATATGGCTTCAGTCCTGCTCACTCCAACAACTTGATAGTTTTAGTCTTTTATTTTTTATTTATTTTATTTTTTTAAAG
>NW_007727339.1:322796-331531 GCF_000696425.1 Galeopterus variegatus | reverse complement strand
TTTTCCGTGTCCGGCAACGGATCGCAACCCTCAGTGTTGCCCCCGCACCGGACCGGGGACCGGCAACGGGATCGCAACCCTCAGTGCTGCTCCCGTGCCTCGCTCAGCCAGTGAGCGGGAACCGGTCTGTATGTGGCATCCGAACCCTCGGGCGGGAGCGCCACCGCACTCCCAAGCGGCGCACTATCCAGTGCGCCACCGGGCCGGCCCCATAGATGACCTTTTATAGAGGGTTAGAAATCTCAATTCTCATTTGGTTTTTAGAATAGGGTTTTTAGGTCATGCATATATGGGACAAAAGTCCACAGATAGCATGGCAAAAGCCCACCTAATTAATTCTAATCACTGTTTAGGGCTAGGATCATATACTTTGACTATTTAACATATTGATTGTTGTTAAAAGATGTTGAAAGAATTGCTGTAGGGAAAAATGTGGAAAATTGTTTGCTAAGGGCAAGTTGTTTGTTGGTGGAAACTAGAGACAATTATCATAAGAATATAACTTTTGCTTAAATCATTTGGGGAGAGTTTATATTTTGGGTTAGATAATGATGCAGTTTGATCAATTTAGTTTTTCACAAATTGTACTTTGGAATGTCACTTCGTTAATTTAAATGATCTTACTAGTTTCTATTGTTTAAGCTATACTTAGCAGTAGACAACTTTTGTCACGTTGCCCATGTCTTTGTGTCCTTTTGAAATGATTGAATCAACTGGTTTTTCTTGTGAAACTTCCTTGTCTTTACAATAAAAACAGAAGCTAACTTTGAATTCGGGCTGTACCCAGTTTTCTCTTGCTAACAGAGGAGTTGCTGAGGTGCAGTCCCTTCGGGCTTCTCATTGCATTCATGTTGCTTTGAATAATCCTTTTTTGCATCTCTCTTACACAGAGAGAAGTGTAACAACCTTTTATATTGATAATTACAAGGAAACTGAGGTTTAGACAGATTGTGTCACTTTGTGGAACTAGACAGAATCATAAATCCTGACATAAAGTTGTTTGCATTATATTCAGTGCAAAAAGGCAATTTTCACAACAGCACATTATATTTAATCTCATTTTAGAAAACCTTATTAATAGAAAGTATACGTAAACACATACATAAGCACTCACATAATATATGTTTGTAAACATGTAAGAAAAATGTACAGAAAGCTGGGCAACCTTAGGCAAGTTACTTACCTTCTCTAAGCCTTAGGTTTTGCATCTGTAAAGCAGGAGAATTAAAAGTGTCCATCACATAGGAAGGATAAAAGAGAATTCAATGAAATGGTCTATGTCAAGCATTTTAGCACAGTGCCTAACACAAAAGTGAGTACTTGATCCATTTTTTGCTATTACATTATCAATATTGTTACTACTATTACTAAAGAAAACTCTTCAAACTCTCAACAGTGATTATGTCTAGGGATGATGCTGGGGGGTAAGAGAGGGGATGATAATTTGAATCTTCTACTTTATACACATCCGGGCTGTTCTAAGTGTTTACACCAATCAGACACTACTTCTATTATATATGTATATAAATTATTTTATTAAAAATACCTCTCCTATCAAAATTTACTTCCCCATATGCCTTTACTTTCTCCTGCCAGCAATCATTAGAATAATAATGAACTTCTTTTTTTTTTCCTTTTTGTCTTTTTTTTTCGTGTCCAGCAACGGATCGCAACCCTGAGTGTCGCGCCCATACCGGACCGGGACCGGCAATGGGATTGCAACCCTCGGTGTTGCTCCCACACCTCGCTCAGCCAGTGAGTGGGAACCGGTCTGTATGTGGGATCCGAACCCGCGGCGGGAGCGCCACTGCTACAGTGCGCCACCAGGCCGGCCCTGAACTTCTTTTTAAAAAACAATCTGAAAGGTCTATTTCAGCTCACAAGCGGAGCACTGTAGCAGTGCGCCACCAGGCCGGCCCTGAACTTCTTTTTAAAAAACAATCTGAAAGGTCTATTTCAGTGCATCTGTTCCATAGCATATTTTTGGCCCCAGAGTAGCCTGAAGAACCCCATGTTATTAACAAGGTTTTCTTTGGACATCCTGAGTAGGTCTTCCCCCAGCACATCAGCAGAGCAGACCACCTGCCTAGGGCTTGTCAACGCCGAAGGTATTTTGGACAGATGTGCCTGTCCTGAAAACTTCCATCCTGGCTTTGAACTTTACTTGGCAGCCGATGAAAACCTCCCAAGCATCCCAGACCACCCCGCTGAGCATCAGAAGCTGTTCCCACCTCCCGCTGCCGGAAGGAGCGCCTGCGGTGTCCCCTGCAGCCACCAGCTGGAGCTAAGCCTCGCCCAGGCTGCGGGTCGCCCTGGGAGGGCGCGGGGCTGCACAGAAGCTCGCTTGCATCTCACTTTCCTAGGCCCGTCGCTTTATTCCATTATCAAAGGTTGCCTTGGGGTTTTGATAAAAGCAAATGGAAAAGTTGTCAATGAAGAGGAAAGCAAATGCTGAGAGAGGACTGGCAGCTGTCCATTCATTCACAGGGAAACAGTCACAGACCCCTGGCTAGGGGTCAGACCATGGATGCTGAGGATGCCAAGCTGAACAAGACAATCTCCGCCTTCAGGGGAGATACAGATTAATAGTAATATTGCAGAAGAGGGTTAAAATGAAACCATTTTGTTCTGCTTTGGGTTGAAGCGCTGAGACAGTGGATGTCACACGTCACTGAGGTGCGTGAGATCACCATGCAGGGCTTGCAAAAGGGATGCTTTTGAGATGCTGAGCCCTTCACCCCCGTTGAGGGTATGAAAGGGGCTGAGAGAGGGAAAATAAAAGAAAAGTACTATCAGGAGGGAGTTATTGGTAAGGTTCTGCCCTCACCCTCATCCCCAGTGAGAAGGGTGGGGAGTTCCTGCCTGTCATCCTAAACCTAAAGAAAGGGGCTTTAAAGGGACCACTTAGAGAAGCTGGGGGAGGGGGTAGTTGAGCCCTGCCTGAGTAATCAAAAATGTGTGATACTGGGGCTGACTAGCTGTTCTGACTGAGGAACAGAGATGTCGCCACATTAGGGACAGCAGATGTTGCCACATTGGGGACAGCCTTGTCTCCATCGTTTTTGGGGGCAAAGTACAGTGAGTGTTTCAGGGGGATCAGATGTGGATCACTTGCTGGAGAGAACCGGGAAAGGACTGTCTTGTCCATGGAGGCTCCTGGTGGGGTAAGGAGATATCAGCAGGAAGAAGGTAAACTGGATACTCTGGGTTCTAAAGGAAGGAATCCTTAAGCCACCAGCTGGACTAGAGATGCATTCACCTGAATACAGTGAATTGTTAGTTGAGATATCTCCAGTGCTCCATGAGAGCAGGAGTCAGCCTGGAACACCTGCCCAGCCCGGAAAGTGCCAGCAGTCATGGCAATGTCGGTCAAGTCAACACTTTCCTGTCTGCTTTAACTATCCCTTTGTCCCCACCCACCCCACTCTCTGCCTTTACTTGGTCTGATGCTTCATGGGTGGGTTGACCATATGCCCCAGTTTGCCTAGGGCAGTTCTGATTTACATCGGCATCCCTGGCATAATTATTTATAGCACCCCTTTCACTCTCAAAAGGGTCCCATTTTGGGTGATAAATTACACCTTCATCCTCCTGATGGAAGAGCAGGAGTAGCCGGTTAGGCAGGTGTTAAGGGTTGAATTGTATCTCCCCAAAATGATATGTTGAAGTCCCAATCTCCAGTACCTCAGAATGTAACCTTATTTGAAATAAGGTCATTACAGGATCTGTGTAGGGTCTAATCAGGTTAAAAAGAAGTGATTAGAGTGCATCCTAACCCAATATGATGGCGTCCTTATGAAGAGGGGAAATTTGGACACTGAGACACACACACAGGGAAGATGCCACATAATGAAGAAGACAGAGATGGGGTGATGCATCTACAAGCCAAGGAATGCCAAAAATTTCCAGCAAACCCCAGAATCTGGGGAAGAGGCATGGAACAGATGTTCCCTTGAACCAACCCTGTTGACACTTTGATCTCGGACTTCCAGCTTCCGGAACTGTGAGACAATAAATTCCTGTTAAGTCACCCAGATTACTTTGCTATGGCAGCCCTAGCAAATGAGTACACCAGGAAACTGAAGCAGCCGATCCTGCCCTTTGTCCCTTGCTAAATGTATCCAGTCTGCAGCTGACTCAAACTGGGGGTCTGGAGAAATTTTTTTACCTGAAATAATTTGTTTATTTTTTCAATTTCTTAATACTAGACATTTATTACTGTACATGAAGTCTATGCAGTGACTTAAAGTGACAGCAGGATGTTTTGTTATTTAAGAGTGGCCAGGGGCAGGGGAGAACCAGGGCACAGAGCTGTTGGCACACCAAGGGGGGTGGGTGCTGGGTGCAGCAACAGATGGGATGGGTACATTATCTGCAGAGAAGTTAAACACAGTATTAAACCAACAACAGTTGGTTTGCTTTTTATTACCACTATGCTGCTTATACTGAACAATGTCAATGATAAAACACTCCTCCCTGCCTGGGGTGGGGGGGGGCACTTCCACCGCTCCCCTCCTCTTTGGTACGGCATTGCCCCAGAGTGGGTTTAAAGGACAGCACGGTGGGAAATAGACAAAAACTTCAAAAACTATTACCTAATTCAGTGGTTTTCAACTGGGGACAGTTTTGTTCCCCTGGGGATATGTGGTAATGTCTGGAAACCTGTTTGGTTGTCACACCTGGGTGTGGGGTGGGAGTGCTACTGGCACCTAGTGGATAAAAGCCAGGGATGCTGCTCCACACCCTACAGAGCACAGGATGGCTCCCCACGACACAGAATCATCCAGTCCCAAATGCCAATAGTGCTGAGGCTGAGAAACCCCGACCACAGGATGCACATTGAGTGCTCCTAAACTGCTGGTGAGAATGGCCCAGGGTGGATTCCAGGAGTGGGCCCTGATAAAAAGACGGCACTTATCCAGACCCTTCAGTTCATAGATAAGGAAACTGAAGCCCAGAGAGGGGAAGTGACTTGTCCAAGGTCACACAGCAATTTAGCTTTCTTTTTTTTTCTTTTTTCCTTTTTCCGTGTCCGGCAACGGATCGCAACCCTCAGTGTCGCCCCGCACCAGACCGGGACCGGCAATGGGATCGCAACCCTCGGTGTTGCCCCCTCACCTCGCTCAGCCAGTGAGCGGGAACCGGACTGTATGTGGGATCCGAACCCTCGGCGGGAGCGCCACCACGCTCCCAAGCGGTGCACTGTAGCAGTGCGCCACCAGGCCGGCCCAGCAATTTAGCTTTCAAAACAAGGTAAGAGCTTTTCTATTCAAGATAAGACTTTTCATTCTTCACAGGCTGCTCTTTTTTTATTCCCAGCAGAGTGCTCTTTGTAGCATCCCACATTGCATCTAGTATCTGTTTTCTGCCTTTGGAATTCTCATAGGATTGGTTTTTCTTAAACTGGGGTTGACTAGCTCAGTTTTAAGATAATGAGGAGTGTTTACTCTAAAAAGAACTTCCTAACTGGTTCTTGCTTTGTTTTTCTGATGTTCTGCCCCTTGTAGACTTTGGGAGGATATCTAGACCTGTAGTGACGACCATGGCTAATGAAAAATTCTGGCTCGTTGACCAACTTGACCACATGCAGTGATGTCCTGCGGATAAGGCTCATGTGCTGTCACACATGCTCCTAGGCTGATAATCAGGCCAGTGGGAACCTATGCAGTATGTCACACCCATTTTATTCTTTGGTCAAAACTAGTATCCCCTTAGACAAATGCAAAGCTAATACAACAGATGCCTAAGAGATGAGATTTCAGATCCCCATGCTGACCGACTCATTTACTCTAAATAACTTTATTTATTTATTTTTTTCCTTTTTGTCTTTTTTCGTGACCGGCAACGGATCGCAACCCTCGGTGTTGCGCCCGCACCTCGCTCCGCCAGTGAGCGGCCGGTCCGTATGTGGGATCCGAACCCTCGGCGGGAGCGCCGCTGCGCTCTCAAGCGGCGCACTGTAGCAGTGCGCCACCGGGCCGGCCCTCCAAATGACTTTATTGATTTAAGTAGAAATGGTCCCTGTCCTAAAGGAGATTACAACTTAATGTCCCATTCATGGGCTGGGTGGTTAGTTCAATTGGTTAGAGTGCAGCCTTATCACACCAGGGTCACAGGTCCTGATCCCTGTACTGGCCAGACATCAAAAAAAGGAAAGAAAAAAAAAAAAAAAGAAAAAGTTTAAAAATAAATAAGTAAAACCCCATCCCTGACTGTAATACGTACTTCCTCTGTGTCTTGGTTTTCTGATAGGTAGAATTAGCATGGTCTTCGGGGATTTGTCCACCTCTGATGCTATAGACTTTACCTTGCTTACACAACAGCCACACAGCAAATACCTGGGTCAGTCTTATCTCTTGTCCTGTCCTTCACCATCTACATTCCCAGGGCACTGGAGTTCCTGACCTTCACACATGATTTGTGAATGGGTCTATGTGTCTGAGCACATGATCCTGAATTCTCATTCTGTTAACTTAATTTTAGACAAAGGTCAAAGGGACTAGTGCATCCCCAGCACTTTGCACACTACTGAAGTGACTTCAGCAGAAAATGCTTTCCCAGATAAAATATCAAGTAAGGGTGGTATCCTTATGCCTATTTTATTGTATTTATTTATTTAAAAAAAAATTTTTTTTAAAAAGATGACCGGTAAGGGGATCTTAACCCTTGACTTGGTGTTGTCAGCACCACGCTCAGCCAGTGAGCGAACCGGCCATCCCTATGTGGGATCCGAACCCGGGGCCTTGGTGTTATCAGCACCGCACTCTCCCGAGTGAGCCACGGGCCGGCCCCTTATGCCTATTTTAATGATGAGAAACTGAGCCCCTGAATTTTTAATTGAATGTCCCGAGTCATTATGTCCCAGAAATAATAATTAACATTAGTGCATGTTAATGCTGTGCCAGCCTCTGTTATCAGAGCTTTATGTGAACTCATTCATCTATAGTCGTATGCTGCATACGGACGTTTTGGTCAATGACAGACCACAATATACAGTGGTGGTCCCATAAGATTATAATGCTGTATTTTTATTGTACTTTTTCTATGTTTAGATATGTTTTGATACACAAATATGACTGTGTTACAATTGCCTACAGTATTCAGTACAGTAACATGCTGTGTAGGTTTGTAGCCTAGGAACCACAGGCTATACCATAGAGTCTAGGTGTGGAGGAGGTTGTGCCATCTAGGTTTGTGTAAGTGCACTCTGTGGTGTTCGCACAAGGATGAAATTGCCTAATGACACGTTTCTCAGAATGTATCTTTGTCGTTAAGCAATATATGACTGTACTCACAGTAATCCTATGAAGCGAGTAACAATGTCACCTCCCTTATAATAAATGGAGGCACAGAGAGGTTAAACAACTTGCACAGTTCACAGAGCTGCCAGGTAGAGAAGCTGGCACCAGAATCAGTCATTTTAACCACGTAGACTATACTTAGTAACCATATCATCCTGCCTTTCATTACCTTATAGTTTAATATTATTTTATCTTATTTATTCATCACCCTAACCCTATGAGTTAGGTATTATCAGTGGTGTGCTGGTAAATGCCTAACAACCTGCTATCTAGGAGCGCAGGAAATCCTGATTTGTAGTATTTACCAATTTTCATTGTGTAAATAGTCCCACTATGACCAATTTCAATGTAACATCACCCAACACAGAGTTGGGAAGAGATGTTCAGTAGCTCTCCATTATATGGTATTTCCTTCACACAGATACAATATGTGTGAATAGCTTCAAGAACACAAATAATAGTAAACTGTAGCAAAATAACTAAGAAATGATTTTTGAATATTTATTGCCTTTATTATTATTATTAATTTATTTTTTGGTCATGTAGTAGATTGAATTATGTCCCCCCAGAAGTCACTAAAGCTTGAATTGTGTCCCCCAAGTTTTATGTATTAGAAACTTGACCCCCACTGAGACTGTTAAAAGGGTGGGAGATCCTATTATGGTAATTGAAAGGTGGAGCCTTGAAGAGGTGATTGGATTGTAGGACTGTGCAGTAGTGAATGGATTAAAAATGGTGGTCAGGGGTGTGGATCTGAGGGCTTTAAAAGAAGAGGAGAGTCTGTCTGTCTCTCTCTGCTCTCTCTGCTTCCACCATCTTGTAATGTGAGACCCTCGGGTCACTGTCGCTACCACCAAATGGACTTTGGACTTCTCAGCCTCGGAAACTGTAAGCAATAGATTTCATTTAATGTGAGACCCCTGGGTCACTGTCGCTACCACCAAATGGATTTTGGACTTCTCAGCCTCGGAAACTGTAAGCAATAGATTTCATTTTTCTTATAAATTACCTAGTTCCATGTATTTTGTTATAAGCAGCAAAAATGGACTAATGCAGGTGGCTGGCTTGTGCAGGGATTGAAACCTGGACCTTGGTGTTATCAGTACCATGTGCTAACCAACTGAGCTAACTGACCTGTCCCTTTTTCGCCTTTATTTATTTATTTTATTTTATTTTTTTTGTCTTTTTTTTTTGTGACCGGCCGCACCGCGCTCAGCCAGTGAGCACACTGGCCATCCCTATATAGGATCCGAACCCGCGGTTGGAGCGCTACTGCACTCCCAGCGCCGCACTCTCCCGAGTGCGCCACAGGGTCAGCCCTATTTATTTATTTTTTAAAGATGACCGGTAAGGGTATCTTAACCCTTGACTTTGTGTTGTCAGCACCACGCTCTCCAAGTGAGCTAACCGGCCATCCCTATATAGGGATCTGAA
>NW_007727339.1:321553-322137 GCF_000696425.1 Galeopterus variegatus | reverse complement strand
TTATCAGCACCACACTCTCCTGAGTGAGCCACGGGCTGGCCCTTTGCCTTTACTTTTAATTAAATGTATTTAATCATATGTTAAGTGAACAAAGAAAGCTATGAAGTAATGTATACAATATATTCCCATTTTTGTAAATTTTAGAGAAATTCTCTACTTCATATACCTGTATAAGTGTTTATTTGATCAAAAAAGCGAACTGTTAAAACTGGTTACCTCAGAGATGCAGGATTAAGGGTCCAAATGTTGGAATGAGCAGAACTGAAGCCATCTTGGGACCTAAAACCATATAGGCTATAAACAAATTCTAAAACGACACAGGCTTTTTCTTGGCATGCATTTCTCTGAGTTCCCTCTTTCCTCATGGTCATTTGTTACGTTAAACCTGGTTATGAGGCAAGATGACATTATTTACATAAATGTAAAGTTGTTTTTCAGCCAACCTGAAGCTGCAGACTTGCCAGGAGGCACATACCATCCAGACCCAGAGATAACAGCAAAGTTGGGAATAGAAACCAGATGGAGTCTTGGCGAGAACTTGCACCTGGTCCTTCGCATGTCCCCTTCCCTCCTGCTTTTCTTTT
>NW_007727339.1:321176-321543 GCF_000696425.1 Galeopterus variegatus | reverse complement strand
CTTCATATTGTGCTTTTATGATAACAATAATTTTTAGGGTTTTTTAAATGGAAAACTAGAATCAGGTTGAGGAGTGAATTTTCCATTAACAGGATTTTAGAAGTGGAAGGAATTACAATAATTGTAAAGGTTGAGGAATGTTCAATTCCTCATTTTGAAATGAGCTTATTTATTTGTTTGCTTGTTCATTGTCTCTCGCACTGGAATGGAGGCTGCAGGATAGCTAGCACCTAGCTGCCTATGAAGTTGCAGTCCCAGCCACCATCATCCCTCTCTAAACTAATGCCATCACCTCCTAGCCTGTCCCTCTGCTTCTGCTCTTGCCCTCTGTATTAGTTTGCTGGGCTACCATAACAAAGTACCACAA
>NW_007727339.1:319264-319894 GCF_000696425.1 Galeopterus variegatus | reverse complement strand
CTCTGCTTCTGCTCTTGCCCTCTGTATTAGTTTGCTGGGCTACCATAACAAAGTACCACAATCTGGGTAGCTTAAAATTCACAGAAATTTATTGTCTCACTGTTTCTGGAGGCTGAAAATCTGAAATCAAAGTGACTCGGGGCCATGCTGTCTCTGAAGGCTCTGGGGGAAAATCTCTCTTCCAGCTTCTGGTGGTTTGGCTGGCAGTCCTTGGTGTCCCCTGACTTGTGGCTGCAAGACTTCAATCTCTGCCTTGGTCGTCACATGACATTCTCCTCTTATGTATCTGTGTCTTTTCTCCACTTCTTATAAGGACATCAGTCATATTGGATCAAGGGCCCACCCTATTCCAGTATGATCTCATCTTAACTAATGACATCCTTAATGACCATATTTTCCAACAAAGTCACATTCTGGAGTACTGGGAGTTAGGATTTTAACACATCTTTTTTTTTGGAGGTGGGCAGGGTGGGGAAGGGGTTCACAGTTCAACCCATTACACCCTCCTACAGCCAGTTCTTCACAGATCTGCCAAAGTGAACTTTATGTGCAAACTGGATCACTCTCCAGGCTTCCCATCCCACTGAGAATAAAATGCAAACTATGACCACTGTGCCATACTTCATCTGG
>NW_007727339.1:316981-318030 GCF_000696425.1 Galeopterus variegatus | reverse complement strand
GGGTCACAAACCCTTCACATGCCAGGCTGGGTCACCAGACCCCTCACATGCAGGTCTATGAACTAGGTCACCAACAAACAGGTCCTTGGAAGCTGCAGGTTCAAGAGCATGTGTGTGTGGAGCTGATGTCCAGAGCCAGCCAAAGTGGCAGTGCCCTGCAGGCACACTAACTCCCCCCCCCCCCCCCAATTTGCTTACAAAGAATGCACGGCACCATCCCCAACTGGACCTAAGGCAGGGGGCCTGACCTAATTATTCCACTTTCCCAACACTATGTTGCCCAGCCTGCAGTGCAGTGGTTCTTCACAAGTGTAATCCCTCAGCTGATCAGCATAGATATATATTACTATTTTCCCTTCTTACTCCAAAACATTATATACATAGCATGAACCTTGCTGTTTTGTTTCTCGAAAATATTTCCTGGACATCACTCCATATCAGTTTAGAGAAAATGCTCTTATCGTTTTTTACAGTGGCATAGTATTCCCTCTTGGGGACACACTTGTTTATTTAATCAGTTTCCCACTGATAACCACTTGTCAGAGCTGGCTGGTTAGCTCAGCTGGTGAGAGTGCAGCCTTATAACTCCAAGGTCACGGGTTTGGATCCCCATACCGGCCAGCCACCAGAAAAAAATAAAAGAGGAAAAAAACCACTTGTCACATCTTTTGCTGTTACCAAATAGGGATTATTATTCCATGCTGAGTCCCCCAGAGTCGTGAAGTCTTTCTGCACAGAGTGGATTGTCAATGACCAATTTAGAAAGGAAGGAACAAAAGAAGAACGAACCAGTGAACGAATGAACGAATGAATGAATGATGGATGAAGCAACAACAAATGAGCGAAGGAGGGGTGGTAGAAAGGTAGCCCAGCCCGCCCACTGGTACGCGTGCTGCACGTCTTCTCCACCAGGCGGCGCTGCAGGCAGCAGGCACGCCTCCCCAGGAGGGCCGCGCCGCTCTTGCCGTGTGCGCCCAGGCGACTCGGGAACGGCGCGGAGGAGGGGAACGTAGGGCGAGTCATATGACCCGCTCTGCTTCCCGGCTCCG
>NW_007727339.1:312177-315777 GCF_000696425.1 Galeopterus variegatus | reverse complement strand
TCCGGGCCGTGGCCCGCCCGCGTGGAAGTCGCCGCCGCCGCCGCTCGTTCGCCCTCCCGTCCGTCCGCCCTCCCGGTCGCCATCATGCTGGCGCTGATCTCCCGTCTACTGGACTGGTTCCGCTCGCTCTTTTGGAAGGAGGAGATGGAGCTCACGCTCGTGGGGCTGCAGTACTCGGGCAAGACCACCTTCGTCAATGTCATCGCGGTGAGCGCTCGCCGTCACCCGCCCCCAGCTTTTCAGCCGGCAAGCCCGGCCGGGCGCCTCCCTGAAGGCTCGAGGTCCCCCCACCCTCCCATCCCCAGTGTCATGGAGCTGATCGGGGGCTGGGGGCTGTGGAGCCGGCCCTATCACCTCCCCGAGGGCCAGTGTTTGGAGTTACCCGTGTGTGGGCAGCACACGTTGTCGTACTGAGATCGGCGGCGGAAGGGTTAATTTAATTTAGTCGTGTTTATTAAAGGGCTGTGTCCTCATTGCGGCGGGACTTGGAAAGGCTTCACTTGGGCTTGCCATAGTTTTAAAGCGCTTCAGGGATGGGGGTGTCCCTCAGGTTTGCGCCGTGGGGGCAGCTGAAGGGTTAACTTCCGTCCGTCACTTTCCCGAAGGGTGGAATTCAGTGAGTCCTTCAGTCCTGGGAGAAAGCAGAAGAATGAAGAGCTTCTCTCAAGTTGCCACTTGGGACGAAGAGTCTCGTGAACGCGGGAGGCCAGCGTGGGCGCCTTCCTGGATTCCGTGGGCTGCTTGTCCCCTCTCATTCAGTTGCTCGTTTTCACCTGTCCCCGTATGGGCGGAGATGAAGCTGTTTGCTGTGCTCACTGGTAGAAGCTGGGGAGGGACAGTTCCAGCAAGTCCATGGTAGTCCAGAGTGTTTATTAAGTCAAGGGATAAGGCGTCTCTGCTCTTCCAGAGCTACCTGTCTTAAGCGAGTAGATAAGATGGATCTGCAGTCATCGTAAAGTTAACTACCCTGCCAAAGAGGGGCTGGTCTCTTGAGGATGTTTCTCACTTGAAGAGAAGGGGAGGGATTGGGTGGCAACATTGCTTATTTCAGGCTCGGAGAACGGGTGTCTGGGAGGGAAATTGCCTTGAGGACTTAAATACAATGTGGTGTTTACTCAGCAGTGGTTAGTAGAAAAATTCAGTTTTGCGTGTTTGGTTGGTTGGGGAAGAAATAGGAATGAAAGATTTCTCGTCCGTCTTTATTTAGAACCCAGGAGTTACTGTGACTCAGTCTTAGGTGATAGGGGCTTGTACATGCAGGGATGAGCTTTAGAACTGCTCTAAAGAAAGATGGCACCAGTTCTTCCATCTTTTAGATGACTGTTGAAATCCTTATTTAATAGGAGACTAGCTGTCCGACTGGTTTGGTTACAGGAATGATTCAAACACGGCTCCCTTGCTGGAGAAAATAGGTAACTTGTGACTCTTAGTCCTTGCAGTAATAGAGCAACAGGAGTGAGTAAGATTTGGAGAGAAAAAGATAAGCAGAAACCCAAAGTTCCTCTGAGGAATGCATATAAGGGTAAGGAAAATTTCTTACTTGTCGTTTGGCTCCTTTTGTAATATGACTTCTTTTGTTTTGGCTTTGAATGACTGTCTTTTCAACAGGTATAGGAGTGTGGAATGTATCTAATACCACTAAAGTTAATAAGGAAAACCAAACTTTGGGCTGTGTATTCATATTAGAACCTTTATGTGATATGGAAAAAAAATTTCTTGCTTATTTCATGCTTATGTTTTCAGTGTGCAGTGTAGTTTAATATAATGATCATGAACTTTGAAGTCAAGCAACTTGGATTTGAAATCTGGCTCTGCCACTGAGCAGCCTTGTACCCTCTTTGAGTACTTGCTTTCTCATCTGTTAAGTGGAGATGATAATACGCTTCTTACAGAGTTGCTCTGAGGAGTAAATGAAGTGAAAGATGTTAATACTTAACTAGCACCATGCCTGCCCATAGAGAAGGGATAAGTAAATGGTAACTCGTTACTATTCATGGTGGGCATACCCATTAATGCAGAAACAATGTTTTGAAAAATATTGAGAAGGGACTCAGCTGGTATTATTTCCTTCTTTGAATTTCTGTATGTAACCAGATGTGGGCTGCAGTAGTAGATTCATGGATTGTGGAAAGTAATCACATCATGTCCTCACTCCCCTACCCTCCTTTGCATTAGATTATTTTACTTAACAACAGCAAAACTTCTGCAGAGCTGTTGAATTTGAACCAGTGGCTCTACTCCTATCTTAAGTAGACTATTCTTTTTTAATTGTAATGGTGTGTGTCACCACAAAAAATAAGTGAGGTGATGGATATGTTAATTAGTTTAGTTTAATCATTGCACATTATATACATATATCAAAACATCACATTGTATTCCATAAATGTATGATTATGATACGCCAATTAAAAATAATGCTAATTAAAAAAAGAAAATACGGACTGTAATTGGCTGTGGCCTTTAAGATACTGAAAAGGAGACCTTGGTAAATTTCGTGTATGTGTTAACCTCAGACTCTCATCTAGTCTGTGATTCTTACAAACTATATTGAAGGTGAGGACAAGGTTGGTGATTAAATGTGGGCTGTCTGGTTAGCTCAGTTGGTTATAACATGGTGGTCAAGAGGATCCCCTACTGGCCATCTGTCCAAAAAAAAAAAGTGATTGTAACAGATTTTCAGAGATAAACATTGTATCCAAAACAATAAAGTTAGCCTTATCTTTAAAAAAAAAAACAAAAAACTGCACTATTCTTTGTATTTTGTATGAAATATTTGATTTATAGAATCAAAAATACAGAGGCATTTAGCACTATGTGTCACTTTAGAAAGCTGGCCATTTATTTATTTATTTATTTATTTAAAGATGGCTGGTAAGGGTATCTTAACCCTTGACTTGGTGTTGTCAGCACCACAGTTACCCAGTGAGCGAACCGGCCATCCCTGTATATAGGGATCTGAACCCATGGCCTTGGTGTAATCAGCACCACACTCTCCCAAGTGAGCCATGGGGCGACATGGCCATTTATTTATTCAAATTCAACAAGTAACTTCCTAGGTATGAAATGATTCAGGTGAAGCCAACTTTCTTTTTGTAAAAATCAACTTTTTGTAAACATCGAATTAAAATGTCGCTATATCTGCCTTAAAAGTAAGATTTAATAGATGGTCATTTAACTTACTTAAGAGATTATGAAGCTGAATTACTTATGTGTAGGGTTTGGTTCAGTTCTAAAAGATGCGGCACCTTAGTTACAGACAGGTTCAGTCTTAAAATGCATCTTTTTTGGATTTTAAAACTGATATATCTCACGTTATCTAATATTTTTTCTTTTTTTGTTTTATTTATTTATTTTCATCTAATATTTTATGTAGAGGCACTTGTATATGTGTATTCTCTTTTGTTTTAGACATTGTAAAAAAATACTACGGGTCTTTGATTTTCTGATTTGTGTTAGGTAATGAATACTGCCCATTGCTAACTATTCTGGTGGTTATTGCATAATAAGTCACGTGTCCTATATGTGTAATGTATGTTGAGTAATCTTTATTTATTTATTTATTTATTTTTTCCTTTTTGTCTTTTTTTCGTGTCCGGCAAC
>NW_007727339.1:260282-311428 GCF_000696425.1 Galeopterus variegatus | reverse complement strand
CGGTGCACTGTAGCAGTGCGCCACCGGGCCGGCCCGTAATCTTTATTTTTAACTGGGACTTTTAGAT
Source organism: Galeopterus variegatus (assembly GCF_000696425.1). NCBI lineage: Eukaryota > Metazoa > Chordata > Mammalia > Dermoptera > Cynocephalidae > Galeopterus > Galeopterus variegatus. Next base: position 311,361 of record NW_007727339.1, on the reverse strand, counting down.
AGGCTATAGTATAGTTACTAAAAAGTATTTAATAAGATTTACCAAAATGTTACAGGGTAAATTTTATAGGCATTATGTATTTTTTAAATGGGTAGTATAAAATTTGTCTACACTTTTGCACATTGTTGATACCTTGAAGGTTAGTCCAAGGAAAAATTTATTACTGCTGAGAATTAGGAAAAGAAGATACTTGGGAAGATGGTCAGAATCTGAATCTAAATCATTTTTTTAAAAGAGTTTGTTGAAACCTTAATTAAGTAGTCCAATTTTACCCTCATTTTCCAGATGTGGCTAGGAGCTCTAGAGAGATTAAGTGAAATTTCTTAATTTTCTTTCTTTTTTTTCCTTGGCAGCTGGCTAGTACAGGAATCAAACTTTGGGACTTGGTGTTATCAGCACCACACTTTAACCAACTGAGCCAACCGGCCAGCCCCACATTAAGTGAAATTTCTAAGGCAGCAAAGCTAATAAGTAGCAGAGGTAGTATTAGAATTCAGGGCCAGTGCCCTTTCTGCTTTGTCCCCACCTACCTCTTTAGATCCAGCTGAGGTTAGAACCATAGAGCTGTGAATTGGGAGATCTTAATCCTTTTTTTAAAAAAATTTTTATAAAAAGATGACTGGTAAGGGGATTTTAACCCTTGACTTGGTGTTCTCAGCACCACGCTCACCCAGTGAGCTAACTGGCCATCCCTATATGGGATCCGAACCCGTGGCCTTGGTGTTATTAGCACCTCATTCTCCCGAGTGAGCCACGGGCCGGCCCAGCTTTTACAATTTTATAACAACTTCCCCACCAATACTTATTGTTTGCACTTTTGTGTATAATATTCTTCTCTTCTGAATTTGGATAGTGTTTTAAGTCCAGGCATCTTAAGCATGTTCACTAACATTTGAGGACTATTATATATATGGACATGAATTGAATTGAATTTAATTTTATTATTATTATTTTTTTAAAAAGATGACCGGTAAGGGGATCTTAACCCTTGACTTGGTGTTGTCAGCACCACGCTCACCCAGTGAGCTAACTGGCCATCCCTATATGGGATCTGAACCTGTGGCCTTGGTGTTATCAGCACGACACTCTCCTGAGTGAGCCACGGTCCGGCCCTGAATTTTATATTACGTGAGTTAGGGAAAAGAGTGATAATCTATGGAAAGTAGTAGTGGGATATTACATTTGGACATTTAAATAACTTACAGGCATTGTTGAGTTATTGAACTACCCTTAATATCTTTAAAAAGCAGAACTACTTTCGTGTTTGATCAGATTGCTTATTTAATTACTTTGGGGTAAGAATGGTAAAAACTCTTTTTAAAGAAAATATGCCAGGGCTAGCCCGGAGGCGCACTGGAGAGTGCGCTGCTTGGGAGTGTGGCGGCGCTCCCGCCGAGGGTTTGGATCCCATGTGGAGACCGGTTCCCGCTCACTGGCTGAGCGCGGTGCGGGCGCAACACCGAGGGTTGCGATCCCGTTACTGGTCAGTAAAAATGACAAAAAGGAAAAAAAAATGGTTAAGATAGTAAAATTTTATGTTATTATATTTTATCACATTTTTCAAAATAGGAAAAAAAAAAGAGAGCTGATCTATATAATTGTTCTCTCACAGTGCAGTAAGAAGGAAAGCAAGAAGCACTGAGAGAGACCCATCTCAATGATGAGTTTTTTTTTTTTTTTTTTTAAAGATGACCGGAACTCTAGGCATTATACAAATCTGAAAGTTTACTGTAGAAGCTAGTCTTCCAATGAGTGGTCTTCAAATACAGATTCAGAGTTGTGGAACATGAGGATCATCTCTTCATAGTTCTTTCCCCGCCCCCGAAGTTCTTTACCCTCCATCCCCTCTCATTATTTTTTCCATGCAGACCAAGAATCTTGAAAGCCAAATGTTCTCATTAAGAAGCTTTTAGAGTGCAATAGTGCATTTTAAATGACCATCTTAGGTATTTCACAGTTAAATGGACTTTTAAAGTTTCTCAGAGATATATTAGGTGGAGGGACACTGAACATTGATATAAAATATATTGTATAAAGAAGTTATTTAAATGTTATTTTTAGAAGATTTTTTTTTCTGATTATCAAAACAATAAAGAGTCATTGGTAGAAATTTGAATAGTATATAGTAGAAGAAATCACTCCATCACCCAAGATTAACTACTGTCAACACATCGAAGTATTTCCTGTTTGTCTTTTTAAGATCTGTATATCCGATACCTTCTAAAAAGTTTTGAGATACTATTTATAATGCTTTGTATCCTTTTATTTGCCTTTTAAATTATGATGTATACATTTTTCTATGTTCAAAACCACTTTTCATGCCTTCATAGTTTATTCTATTATGGTATATCTTGTGGATATGCTATAGTATATTTGGTCATTCACTCATTTTTGGACATGTGAGCAGTTTCCAGTGTTTTGCTCTTGTTCATCAATGCGATATACCTTTCCTGAGGGTGGATTCCAGATTTTTCATTACTGGGTCAAAGGAAATGAACATATTTTATGTTAAATGGCCGAACTACTTTCCAGAAAGTATGCGCTACTACTGAGAAGGTCTTCTGAGTAGATTTCATACATAATGTTGGACTTCCGTTAAGCAGTTTGTCCTTTGGTATTTTTAGGGCAAAACATACTTAGTTCAAGATAGAGTAAACCAGCAGTATTTTAAAGCTGTCCAGTTAGCTGTTTCTCTGTTTTGGTGTTTAATGTGTTTAGAGAAGTTCCTATTTATTTTGTAGCAACTGCCAAGACTGAGAATTATGCCAGAACATAATTCTTCTTTCTGTTTTCTTTTTTTTGAACTTTGCAGGCAAGCCATATAAATATAAATAAAGCTCATCCTCGTATTGGTGGTTTGTATATTGCCAAAATTCTGACATGTTTTTATGTAGTTCTTTCCTAACCTTGGTCCTATTATAGTGAGATGCTGCTTTCTTTCTTTTTCTTTTTTCTTTGCTTAGAAATCATGTTTTCTAAATGAGTCTGAGAAAGTTTGCTAAGTAGACTACTTTGTGAGGCTATAGCATATGATTTTTGAAAAAATTTATAACTTCTTATCATTTATAATTATAAAAGTTGATTTATATCCTTTGAGCTCATATTTGAGAAAAACTATGGGAAAAATGTATGAATCTGCTTGTTGTATATTCAAAATTAAATGATAATTTAAGGCATTTAGTTTTTCTAAAATGTGACAAAGCCAAAATTGAATTCTCTAATGGAGTAATTTGAGTTAATTTCTTTCTTCAAGATTAAAACCATAGGGCCGGCCCGTGGCTCACTCGGGAGAGTGTGGTGCTGATAACACCGAGGCCCTGGGTTCGGATCCCATATAGGGATGGCCGGTTCACTCACTGGCTGAGCGTGGTGCTGAGAACACCAAGTCAAGGGTTAAGATCCCCTTACCGGTCATCTTTAAAAAAAAAAAAAAAGATTAAAACCATAAACCTTACAAACTCTGGAACTATTGTGCTAATATTTTAAGGTTACACTTTCTTAAATTAGATATTGGATCTTGTATTTGGATCCAATTTCATAGTTTGCCGAGTTTTATACACCAGAATGATGTTCTTTTTTTTTTTTTTTTTTAATAAAATCAACAAAGCCGTAGGGTTTATTTAAAATCGTCTCAAAGAATACTGTCTTTTTTTAGAATTATAATACTGGCAAAATAATTTTAGGTTTGAGGTATCTAAGTAGAGACATTTATACTTGAAACTGAGGCCTTTCCTCTTAAACAGGGTTAGAAAAGCGATCGTTTGTTGTCAACAATTTATATGATTATGGCAAAATGATACTAAAAATGTTTTTTATACCAATTTACTTGGTAATGATTATTTTAACGTCCACCAAAGTGGTGTTACTATGAGAACATATTTTTGATCCTAAATTTGTTGGCATATGTATGTGGTATGGTTGAGTTTATTTGGAATATGTTTAAGTGATTACATGAGTTAGAATGGCATAGGGGTTAAGAGCTGAGAGCTAGATGACTTAGGTTCAAGTCTTGAACTTGGGTCTTCTACTTGTGTTATCTTCGGCAAGTTATTTAACCTCTCAATGTCTGTTTGTTTGTAAAATGGGAATAAAGTATCTACCTTATAGAGTTGTTATAAGTTAATATGTGTAAAACACTTTGAACAGTGTTCAAAACAAGGCACATAGGAAGTGCTTCGTGGATGTTAGTTGTTAAGAGTACTATAATGTGATCTCCTGGAAGGCAGGGATTTTTGTCTGTTTTGTTCACTGGTGTATTCTAAGTACTTGTAACAGTGCAAGGCACATACTGGGTGCTCAAATATATTTTTGAATGGACAAATGTTATTATTCAAAATATGTAATTAAAACAAAGCATCGTGAATAAAATTGGGCAAGAAATTATGTCTTTATGAACCCATATTCATATTTCAGTATGCAAAGAATAGCATAATGTTAAGAATTGTTGTTCTGGAGTCCAACAGATTTGGATTTGAATATTGAGTAGGACATGTGTCACTTGTGTAAATGTCTCTGTGCTTCATTTTTTCCTCTGTAAAATGGAGGTGCTCATAAAACCGCCTCATAGAGTAGTTGTGAAAAGTAAATGAATGTGTGCGAAGTGCTTAGCATTGTGCCTTGCATGTAGAAAGCACTGAATAAATGGTGACTTCTTTATCAGAAGACGTATTAGATGTAATTATTAGCTTTTATGTTCAATTTCTGTTTAGATTTCTCTTAATTACATTTTAAATATTAGTAGATTTTGTTTAGGAAGTAAGCCTTTTATTTTTTTGTAATTCTTGGAAAAATTTTGAACATGCTATAATTTATCATCTTGAATTTAATTGATGGACTGGTGGAAAAAATAGCCTCCAGATAGGCGAGTGATTTTTTTTTTTTTTTTTTTTTTTTGCGGCTGGCCAGTATGGGTATCCGAACCCTTGACCTTGGTGTTATAGCTCTTGCAATCTAACCAATGGAGCTAACTGGCCGGCCCTAGGCTAGTAGTTTTTTTTTTTTTTTTTTTTAAAGATGACCGGTAAGGGGATCTTAACCTTTGACTTGGTGTTGTCAGGACCACGCTCTCCCAATTGAGCTAACCGGCCAACCCTACATAGGGATCCGAACCTGTGGCCTTGGTGTTATCAGCACCGCACTCTCCCAAGTGAGCCACGGGCAGGCCCTGGCTAGTAGTTTTTGATGGGCCTACTCATATACTTCTTTCTTTTAGGACATGAAATTAGATCTGATATATTTCTTCTTGGTCAGTATATAATTACAGTATTTTTTGTGAAAACAGTTTTGAACAGGAAGCTGGAAACATGAGTTGTCCTTTTCCTTGTCCTATCATTGACCAATGACAGAACTGTGGGCAAGTCATTTAACTTCTGTGTTCTTTAGCTTTGATGTTTATGCAGAGTGAATAATCATTGCGAGAACCTTGACCCTTTGTGTTTGAGAGTAAATGATGCTTTCTTTTACCTGGAATTAGAACTCGTAGTGCATAGATAAGAGAATTAAATGAAAATATAAGGGCTTCAATATAAGATGCTGGTTATAAAATTCCAGACCCTCGCCAGAAGAAAAACCGAGATGGTTTGCAGGTTTATGGTAGAAGGTGGAGACTGACCCTAACAGGAAGAAAAGAATGGCCCTTGGCACTAGTTCATGCCCTCTAGAGTTTAGGCGCTCAGGAGTAGAAAGAGACATAGGAAGTAGTTGAGAATCCAATCCTGATTTGTCTTCAGAAGAGTGAGTTGTAGAGTCTTCTTTCTAGTGATTGGTGTCAGTTATCCTACCCTGCTGATTACTTGTTTTGCCAGTTTTTTGTACACGAGGACTAAGTGACCCAGCTATCCCACTACCAGGCATATACCCAAAGGAAATGAAATCAATATATCAGAAAGACACCTGCACTCCAGTGTTCATTGAAACACTATTCACAATAGCCAAGAGATGGAATCAACCTAAATGCCCATCAATGGGTGAAGGGATTAAAAAAAACTGGTGTGTGTGTGTGTACACACACACACACATATACATAGTGGAATACTATTCAGCTATAAAAAAATAATTTGCTATCATTTGTAGCAACATGATGGAACTGGAAACCATCATGTTAAGAGAAGTCAGGCACAAGAAGACAAATACTGCATGATCTCACTCATATGTAGAACATTAAAAAAGAAAAGAAGGGCCGGCCCGGTGGCGCACTGCTGCAGTGCGCCGCTTGGGAGTGCGGCGGCACTCCCGCCGAGGGTTCGGATCCCACATACAGACCGGCCGCTCACTGGCTGAGCGAGGTGTGGGCGCAACACCGAGGGTTGCGATCCCCAATATATCAGAAAGACACCTGCACTCCAGTGTTCATTGAAACACTATTCACAATAGCCAAGAGATGGAATCAACCTAAATGCTCATCAATGGGTGAAGGGATTAAAAAAAACTGGTGTGTGTGTGTGTACACACACACACATATATACATAGTGGAATACTATTCAGCTATAAAAAAATAATTTGCTATTATTTGTAGCAACATGATGGAACTGGAAACCATCATGTTAAGAGAAGTCAGGCACAAGAAGACAAATACTGCATGATCTCACTCATATGTAGAACATTAAAAAAGAAAAGAAGGGCCGGCCCGGTGGCGCACTGCTGCAGTGCGCCGCTTGGGAGTGCGGCGGCACTCCCGCCGAGGGTTCGGATCCCACATACAGACCGGCCGCTCACTGGCTGAGTGAGGTGCGGGTGCAACACCGAGGGTTGCGATCCCGTTGCCGGTCCCGGTCCGGTGCGGGCGTGACACTGAGGGTTGCGATCCGTTGCCGGTCATGAAAAAAGACAAAAAAAGGAAAAGAAAAAAAAAAAAAGAGGTTCTCATAGAAGTACAGAGTAGAATAATGGTTACCACAAGGACTAAGCAGAATGTTCTTCACTCTTCCAGAATTGCAGCTGGACTATCTTGATTTATTTGTGGTACTTATGTACATTAATCTGTGGCTATAATGCATGCTGCCCAGAAGAGGTCCCTTATCATAAGCCCTTCATTAGCTGGGGTAAAGGCTGTATATTCAAAGTGGCTCAGATTCATTAAAAGGCTTGGAATTTGAAGAGGAATATTTCTTTCCCTGGAAAGTCCTGACTTAGGTTTGTATAGTGTCTTTCTACTGAAGAGAAAATTTTGTATGTGTAATTTGGGTGCTTTAAACCTAAAAGAGATCTGATCTCTTGGAATTTAAGTTTGGATTTTTCTTAGGTGCTAGGTAAACATGTAGATAGTGTTAGACTCAGAATATCATTTTTCCTCTACTCAGAGTTACATTACTGATTATTTTACTGTGTAATTGAAAAGACAAAATCCTCACATCTCAGTTAGGCTGTTTGATATCTGCTTAGAGACTCACTTAGAGCAGTCTAATGTGGATTTATAGTGCTTAAAGTACTCAAAAACACTACTTCATTTTGGACCAGGTGGGCATTACCATAAAACAATTCAGGAATGTCTGTATCATCTTCCCTATGTCATTCTTTAGGGTAGTTTACACAAAGATCATTTCTAAACATCCCACTATTGTTTATTATCCCTTTCCCCTATCTCCAACACATGAAGACATTTAATAAAAATCCTTTGATTTATTTACTTAGTGAAACACTATTTTATAAAATGATTTCATGCAATGCATTGTGTAATTCTTTTGCCCCCCTTGTTAAGTAGATATTTATTGACTTACATTAGGTAAAGAAAGGTTAAGTGACACAGTTGTCAGATGCATTTGGAATTCAGCTCCAACTCTCAGCCTGAAATTCTTCTCTATAAGATAGGTGAGCTGTGATGAATCTGGTTTCCACGTTGACAGACAAATCCTTTAGGATCTTGCTTTGCCACTTGCTAAGTATGACTCTTTCAAGTTCTGTGACTGAAACTAGCTTGGAAATTGGATGTGACCTCTTGTGGTCTATGTACATTTTTAGCTCCTTGGCTCTTTGTTGCCCCAAGTGTTTTAAGTCATCCTTACTGGCCTTTTAGTACTTCCCTATATCATCCTTTAGGAACACTTGTAAATTTTTGTACATTTTTTGACAGGCTCTGAAAGAGGGGCATAAATTTGCCAGTGAATAGTAGCAAGATGGGTGTGGGCAGAAGGATAGAGGAAGTGGGCCTCTGAAATAAATGTTAGACTTTGGTAATGATGGAAAATGAGACATCTAAGACACCAAGCTATTTTCTTTGCCTACAATGAATTTTTTGTCTGCTGATGTTCCTTTCCCCTGAGATGACATTGTTTTACTCATTCTTCAGGTCCCAGATCAGTGAGGCTTTGTACCAACTCTTCTCCTAGGCAAAGTTATTTGCCCGTTGCTTTGTTTTTACAGCACTTATTCAAAATTGTATTTATTTATGCTAATTATCTGTTCATCTGTCTCTAATTCCTGATTGCAAACTCCCTTACTAATATGCTGCTTGTATGTAGCACTGGGCCTGACTCAGTAGGTGTTCTGTAATCATTAACTTAATGAAGTAATACAGTATAAGGTGTTGTTTAAGTATGTGGGGTCAGACAGGCTTAAACTTGAATTCTGGATCTGCCAGAGTTCTGTGACCCCCTCAGAGCTTCAGTTTCCTCCCTGGCGATATGGACATGAGAATAGTTGCTCCATGGGCTCATGGTGAGGCTAGACGGTCAGAACAGTGCCTGGTATAGAATGAGTGCTCCTTAGTGGGTAATTATCATGTGGCGGATGTGATATTTGGGGGTTAGGGCAAGAGCATGTGCTTCCTCTTAACTATCCTGCTTCCCTCACCTGATTACAGCCTTTATTTCCCTTGAGAAATCCCATCCAACCAGATCTCTGTCTCAAGCTCTGCTTCCTGGGGAACTGACCTAAGATAGTGATAAAAGACACAAGATGTCAGGCACTGTTGAAAGAGCTGGTCCTCCAGGACACAGGCCAAGTGCTAGAACATTTGATTCATTACAGTTGGTGAAGGCCAACTACCCAAGAACAGAAGTTGTTGTGGCAGAAGTGGAAAGAGCAAACCTATAGTCGGTGTTTGTTATTTCTAAGGCAATTGACATTACAAACTTAGGTGTAAAAAAATGGAAGAGCTGCTCAAGGATGGTGCTGCTGTTCTTCTTACAAGTCCCAGGCCAGCCTTGGCTGGTCCTATGGGTTAAATTATGTCCCCCAAAGTTTCATGTATTAGAAACTCAATCCCCATTGTGACAGTGTTAAGAGGGTGGGAAATCCTATTGTGGTTGTTGAAAGGTGGGGCCTTTAGGAGGTGATTGTATTGTGCGGACTGTGCCCTTGTGAATGGGTTGATCCATTCATGGAGTAATGAGCATGTTTCTGATGGCTTTATGAGGACATTGAGTGAGCAGGTTAGCTCCCTTGCTCAGCCCATTCTCTCTTTATGACGCCCTGTATTGCTGTAGAAGAAGGCCCTCACCAGATGTGTTCCTTAGACTTTGGGCTTCCCAGCCTCCGAAACTGTAAAAGATAAATTTTCATTTCTTTATAAATTACACAGTTTCAGGTATTCCGTTATAAGCAACAGAAATGGACTAATGAACAGTTATCTATTTATAACCGCTCAGTTGACCACTGAGTTTGTATTTTGTTGTTCAGCAATCTAACATTGGCTTTGAGCTTCTGTACAAATTAACTCTTGCCTATCTGTCAACAAATAACCCTGAAATGCCTGAATCATTGTACTAAAGTGGAAAGTAACTTTAGGGTTTGTAAGTTCAGGCTTGGGTTCAAATCCCAGTTTCGCCACTATTTAGCTGTCTGTGTGACCTTGTGACCTTGACTTCAAGTTTCCTTTTCTGTAAAATGAGATCAATAAAATGAATAATGTGCTGCTGTTGCAATCATTATTATTTTTATTCATAGTATAAGCCAATGATATGTATCTTAGCTAGTAACAATGGTGTATTCTTGTAGTAATCACATGTAACTGTAAAGCATTCTCGTCACTTCAGCTTCTCACTATGTTTTTAATTTCCTGCTAAACTCTTCACCCTGGTGATAGTTAGTGGGATTATAGACAGTTACTGAATAAATAATGATATTAATATCTAGAAGGCACTGTAATTTGGAACCTGAGCAGTGTACAGTGACTCAGTATTTCATGACCGTCCATCATTTAAGAGATGATTTTCACTGAAACAATGCTGATACCACTGACTGGGCTAATGGAGTAGCTTTACAGTGTGTAGTGTTTCTTTAGGGACACCCAAAGAGAGATAGAGTGAAAAAAAGCCAGGAAAAGAGAATGTATGCAGTCCATGGCATTTTCTGCAGCCATACCAGCGTATTGCAAGAGAAACTGTAAGTGTGGAAGCAGAGATGTCTCTATTGATACAGAAACAGATAGCTGAAAGATTTGGTGCATTGGAAATTAGTAACTAATGTTTTAAAAAGTAAACATTGTTACTGAATATTTTATATTCAGTAACAGTGGGGGCTAAGATTCTAATACATAAACTTTGGGGACACAGTTCAAGCTTCAGTGAGTTTTGGGGCGACGTAATTCAGTCTACTACAGTGGTCTTGCTGGCCTGGGGGCCACCAAGGCCCTCTTCTCCCTTGCTGCCTCCAAGCAATTTCATATGCAGGGCATAGCTATGGCTTTTTGCCAGTGCTCACCAGCTCCAGCCTTGAAGTGGCTGGGATTTGAAATGGTGGGAGCAATACTTTCTTTCTCTCATTGTGGCTTCTCCCACCTCCATGAACTCTGTAGATCTCTCCTCCTCTTCCCCTGAGCTCTAGTGGCCCCAGCTTGGCTGTTGTTGCTTTTTAATAGTTGTAAATTGGTTGATTTGTGGGAGAGAGTCTATTCCACCATCTTGACTGGAAGCTCCCTTAGAATTTCAGGTGACTAAAATTGCAATTAGTTTCTGAACTCCTACCCACTGAAGAAAGAGGCGGGAAGGCTCCGCAGTGGCCTGGCTGCTCTGCTACATACATGGCTGGCTGTAGCTTCCCCAAAATAGTGTTTATAAGCATTTTCTTGGTCTCTACTACTGCTGTCAAGAATGCTGGGCTAGTCTTTAAAGATAGGAAAGGGAGGATTGCCTATTTGTCTTATGATATACCTGTGGAACAGAATTTTAGTGGTTTCATTTATCTTCCAGGTAGAAAAGAGAGCTGATAAGGGGTCATGCAGATGCAGTCATCTGGCAGATCTGTTGTAATCCTTGGTCACATTTAGAGGATTTTTCGTTCTAATGTTTAAAGGTTCTGAGTATCAGTAGGAGTCATGGGTTAAACTATAACCTAGGAGACAGTTTCTGGGTAACTTCTCATAATGTCTCTGACGTTTGTTTAATCGCAGACCTAAATAGCCAGTGATGGATGTTGCAGTTTCAGTAAGCAGTGAAGTTTATTTCCCTGGGAGTAGAATGAGGCAGACTCAAAACTTATAAAGTGCCTGTCACCACCTAGATTTCCTTGTGGCCCAGAAAAAGTCCTATATAACTTCCCTTAAAGAAATGGAGCTGAACGGGAAGCAAAGTAGTTAATGGATGATATTGAATCTGGGAATTCTGAATGAGTCAGTTCAGTTCCTGTAGGGTGACCTGTCTCAGAGAAATTAGGACAGTATGCAGTATGAGACTTGCAGGGCTCCCAGTGGTCTTCCTAGTTCTATTGTTTCAGAGGTAGCAATGGTCAGGGTAGCCTCTCCATATAGAATATGTGATTGACTTGTGTTCCTTACTTTGGGGACCATGCATGGCAATTTTAAAGAATAATTCTCTCCTGTTGGTTCAGTAGGAACTAAGCCTTTTTTGTTTTGTTTTGTTTAGTTTTTGCTAAATTCCAAGACATTAATCTTGTCTTCAATTTTCTATTTACTGAATGTTGGAGCATGTTTCTAAACTGCTTAAAACTGAACTAAGGATACAATCAGAAGGGAAAAAAGACACCTTGAGGGAATGTAGGTGTGCAACTGCAGTTTGTATTCTGAAAATTCTAGGCTATAATGATGGTTCCTGGGGCACATGGAAACACTGATGGGTTATCATCAATAACCTCCTAGTGGAAGTTTTGTAAAATATAGACATTCAGTAGATGGTAGACTTCTCTTAGTCAAGGTTTATTGACCCCAGTCACACAAATCCATTAGTTTGTAAAACTTTGCTATGGATTGGTGTGAATATGTTAACTGCAGTGATCTATTCCTTTCTTGCTTTTACTATCTTATATCATTGTACTTGCTTTAGGACAATGTATCAATTCTTTTGAATATTGTGAACTACTTTTTTGGTGTCAGGGTTTATAAAATGAGTTGGGAAATGTTCCTGTCTCTTCCATTTTTAGGAAGAAATTATGTAGAATTGGTGTTATTTCTTTAAATGTTTGGTAGAATTCACCAGAGAAACCATCTGGGCCTGGCACTTTCTTTTTAAGAAGGTTTTAAATTAATAATTCCATTTTTTAATAGAGGACTATTCAAGTTTCTTTCCTGGATGTGTTTTCATAGTTTGTGGCTTTTAAGGAATAGGTCCATTTCATGGAAGTTGTTGAATTTATGAACATAGTGTTTACAGTATTTCATTATTATCCCTTTAATGTCTGTAAAATCTGTATGTAGTGATGTCCCTTCTTACCTTATTGGTATTAGTAATTTTTGTCTCCAGTTTTTCTTTGTCAGTTTATCAGTTTTATTTATCTTTTTCTGAACCAGCTTTTGGTTTCACTGATTTGTTTCCCTTATATTTTCTGTTTTTAATATTATTAATTACTGCTTTTACTGTTTCCTTCTGCTTGTTTTGGAATTATTTTGTGCTTTTTCTAATTTCTTAAATTGGAGGCTTAGATTGTTAATTTATTTCTTCTTTCTTAATACAAGCTATTTGGGTCTATAAATTTCCCTCTAAGCACTGTTTAGCTGTATTCCACAAATTTTGATATGTTTTTCATTTAGTTCAAAAAATGTTTTCTAATTTCTCTTGAGACTTTCTCTTTGACCCATAGATAACCAAGTATTTGGTTATTTCCAGATACTTTTGTATTATTTCTGGTTAAATTCCGTTTTTGGTGAAAGAACGTACTTTGTTTGGCTTGAATCCTTTTAAATTTGTTAAGCTTTGTTTTATGGCCCAGATTATGGTTTGTCTTAAGTGAATGTTCCATGTGCACTTGAAAAGAATGAATATTCTCCTCTTTGGAGTGGAGTGTTCTGTAACTGTCAATTAGATTCAGTTGGCTGTTAGTGGTGTTAAATTCTATATCCTTGCTGTTTTTCTCATTATTCTAGTAAATAACATGATAGGGATGTTGAAACCACTAACTATAATTGTGAATTTGTTTATTTCAGTTCCATCAGTTTTTGCTTTATGTATTGTGAAGCTTTGTTAGGTATGTACACATTTAGAATGTTATATATTCTTGGTGAATTGATCTTAAGTTCCAGATTTCCATCTGGTAGTTTCTCTTATACCTGAAGAACTTCTTTTAACATTTCTTTTAGGGCAGATCTGCTGGCTACAAATTCTTTCAGTTTTCCTTCACCTGAGAATGTCTTTATCACCTTCATTCCTAAAAGATATTGGATATAGAATCTACATTGACAGTCTCCCCCCGCCCTGGTACTTTAGAAAAGACCGTATTGTTTCTGATGAGAAATTTATAATTATTCAAATGGTTTAATTCTCAGATGTTATGCATCATTTGTTTCTGGCTGCTTTCAAGATCCCCCCCCCCCCCCCCCCCCCCCCCCCCCCCGTTATAGTATTTTAATTATGATGTATCTGGATGTGAATTTCTTGGAACTTATTCTTTGGGTTTGTTGTACTTCTTGAATCTGTAATATTTTCTTTAACCCAATTTTGGAAGTTTTCAGTGATTACTTCAAAATTTTTTTCTGCACCACTCTTCTTATTCTGGGAAATTGATGACATGACTGTTAGTCCTTTTTATATTGTCTCACAGATCCTGTTTATTTCACAACTCTTTTCTTTCTTTTTTTTTTTTTTCCTTATTTTTCAGTGTTTTACTGTGGTAAAACACACACAACAGAAAATTTACAATCTTAACCATTTTTTTTTTAAAGATGACCAGTAAGGGGATCTTAACCCTCGACTTGGTGTTGTCAGCACCACGCTCACCCAGTGAGCGAACCGGCCATCCCTATATGGGATCCGAACCCGGGGCCTTGGTGTTATCAGCACCGCACTCTCCCGAGTGAGCCACGGGCTGGTCCCAATCTTAACCATTTTTAAGTGGACAGTTCAATGATACTAAGTTCAATCATATTGTTGTACAACCATCACCACCATCCCTCTCCAGAACTTTTTTTTCTTTGACCTCTATGTTAATCCACAACTGTTCTCATCTTGCAAAACTGAAACTGTACCCGTTAAACAATAACTCCTCGTTCACTTCTTTCCCTCTCCCCTGGCAACTACTATTCTACTTTCTGTTTATGATTTTGGGTACTCTAGATATCTCATGTAAGTGGTGTTATATATTATTTGTCTTTTTTAAAAAAATATTTTATTTCATTTTATTTTGTCAATATACAATGTGGTTCATTATTGTGGTCAGTTACCGAAACCTCCTTACCTCCTCCCTCTCCCCGCTCCCTCCCAACAATGTCCTTTCTGTTCGCTTGTTGTATCAATTTCAAGGAATTGTAATTGTTATGTCTTCTTCCCCTTATTTGTCTTTTTTTTTTTTTTTCCCCCTTTTTTTTTTTTTTTCCCCCTTTTTTTTTTTTTTTCCCCCTTTTTTTTTTTTTTTCCCCCTTTTTTTTTTTTTTTCCCCCTTTTTTTTTTTTTTTCCCCCTTTTTTTTTTTTTTTCCCCCTTTTTTTTTTTTTTTCCCCCTTTTTTTTTTTTTTTCCCCCTTTTTTTTTTTTTTTCCCCCTTTTTTTTTTTTTTTCCCCCTTTTTTTTTTTTTTTCCCCCTTTTTTTTTTTTTTTCCCCCTTTTTTTTTTTTTTTCCCCCTTTTTTTTTTTTTTTCCCCCTTTTTTTTTTTTTTTCCCCCTTTTTTTTTTTTTTTCCCCCTTTTTTTTTTTTTTTCCCCCTTTTTTTTTTTTTTTCCCCCTTTTTTTTTTTTTTTCCCCCTTTTTTTTTTTTTTTCCCCCTTTTTTTTTTTTTTTCCCCCTTTTTTTTTTTTTTTCCCCCTTTTTTTTTTTTTTTGTGTCTTTTTCCGTGTCCGGCAACGGATCGCAACCCTCAGTGTTGCCCCCGTACCGGACCGGGGACCGGCAACGGGATCGCAACCCTCGGTGTTGCTCCCGCGCCTCGCTCAGCCAGTGAGCGGGAACCGGTCTGTATGTGGGATCCGAACCCTCGGGCAGGAGCGCCGCCGTGCCTCCCAAGCAGCACACTATCCAGTGCGCCACCGGGCCGGCCCCCCTTATTTGTCTTTTTGTGATTGGCCTATTAGTTCTTCCACTTTATAACGTGTGTTAGAATTTCCTTCCTTTTTAAGGCTGAGTAATATTCCATTGTATGTGTAGACCACATTTTGTTTATCCATTTAGCTATTGATGGACACTTGGGTTGTCTTCATGTTTTAGCTATTGTGTGTAATGCTGCCATGAACATTTCTCTTCTCCAATTTCTCTTCTTCACCCTGCATTCAATTCTTTTGGGTGTATACCTAGAAGTGGGACTCCTGGATCATATGGTGATTTAGTTTTTAATTTTAATGGGGAACAACTATATTGTCTTTCATAGGGGTAAAAACCTTTACCTTTCTTCCAACAGTGCACAAGCGTTTTCATTTCTTCACATCCTCACCAGTATTTGCTATTTTTGGGTTTTTTTTTTTTTTTGTTGTTGTTATTGTTTTAAAGTAGCCATCCCAATGGGTGTGAGATGGTAATTTTTTTTTTTTTTTTTGTCTTTTTTTCCTTGTCCGGCAACGGATCGCAACCCTCAGTGTCGCCCCCGTACCGGACCGGGACCGGCAACGGGATCGCAACCCTCGGCGTTGCCCCCACGCCTCGCTCAGCCAGTGAGCGGGAACCGGTCTGTACGTGGGATCCGAACCCTCGGGCGGGAGCGCCGCCGCGCTTCCCAAGCGGGGCACTATCCAGTGCGCCATTGGGCCGGCCCCGAGATGGTAAATTTTTTTTGTGGGGTTTTTTTTTTTTTTTTTTGGTCATTGGCCAGTATGGAGAACCATATCCTTGACCTTCATGTTACAAGGTCATGCTCTAACTGCTAACTGGCCAGCCCTCCTTGTGGTTTTGATTTTTGTTTCCTTAATGATTAGTGATGTTGAGCATCTTTTCATGTGCTTATTGACCATTTGTGTATCTTCTTTGGAGAAATGTCTATTCAAGTCCTTTGCCCATTTTTTGAATTGGATATTTTGTTTTTTTAGGTTGTTGAATATAGGAGATTTAAAAAATATATTCTGGGTATTAATACCTTATCAGATGTAAGATTTGTACATATTTTCTCCAATTCCATAAATTGTCTTTTCATCCTGTTGTGTCTTTTGATGCATAAAAATTTTAAATTTGGGGCCGGCCCCATGGCTCACTTGGGTGAGTGCGGCGCTGGGAGTGCTGAGGCCGTGGGTTTGGATCCTATATAGGGATGGCCGTGTGCTCACTGGCTGAGCATGGTACAGACCACACAGTGCCGAGGGTTGTGATCCCCGTACCGGTCAAAAAAATTTTTTAAAAAAAATTTTAATGAAGTCCAGTTTGCCTATTTTTTTCTTTTGTTGTCTGTGCCTTTGATGTCATATCCAAGAAATCATTGCCAAATCCAGTATAATGAAACTTTTGCCCTATGTTTTCTTGTAACAGTTTTATAGTTGTATCTGTTGTGTTTAGGACTTTGATCCATTTTGAGTTAATTTTTGTGTATTGCGTAAGGTAAGGGTTCAACTTCGTTCTTCTGCAAGTGGATATCCAGTTTTCCCAGCACCATTTGTTACAGAGACTGTTCTATCCTCAACTGAATGGGCTTGACACTTTTGTTGAAAATCATTTGACCAGATATGTGAGGGTTTATTTCTGGGCTGTCTGTTCTATTCCATTAGTTTATGTACCATACTGTTTTCATTATTGTAGCTTTGTACTAAGTTTTGAAATCAGGAAGTGGGAGTACTCTGACTTTGTTCTTTTCTAAGATTGTTTTACCATTTTTGGGTCTCTTAAGATTCCATATGAATTTTGGGGCCAGCCTGTGGCTCACTTGGGAGAGTGCGGTGCTGATAACACCAAGGCCATGGGTTCGGATCCCATATAGAGATGGCCGGTTCGCTCACTGGCTGAGTGTGGTGCTGACAACACTAAGCCAAGGGTTAAGATCCCCTTACCAGTCATCTTTAAAAAAAAAAAAAAAAAAGAGATTCCATATGAATTTTAGAATGGATTTTCTATTTCTGCAAAAAATATCATTGGGTTTCTGATATGGATTGCATTGAATCCAAGCATTATTTTAGAACTATGTCTTCCTTCAGTTCTGTCAGTTTTTTGTTTATTTATTTTGATGGCCTGTTATTAGCTGGGTAAATGTCTATAATTGTTGTATCTTCTTGTCATATTGAATCTTTTAATATACACAGTTCTTTGTTTCTTGTCCTTTTTTTGAATTGAAGTCTATTTTGTCTGATATTATTGCAGACACCTCTGCTCTCTTTTGGCCACTACTTGTATGGAATATCTATCTTTTCCCATTCTTTCACTTTCAACCTATTTGTGTCTTTGGCTCTAAAGTGAGTTTCTTGTAGACAGCATGTAGTTAGATCATGGTTTGTTATTCATTCTGCTCATCTTTGTCTTTTGGTTGGTGAGTTTAATCTGTTTACATTTTTTTTTAAATTTATTTTTTATTGGAACATAGTTGATTGGTCATACCTGTTGGGTACAGCATGAATATCAGTACCTGTGTGAGATATGTAATGTTCAAATCAGGATAATTAGTATATCTTCATTATACAATGTAATTGATTTTTATGGCCCTTTGCCAATTCCTTCCTTTCCCCGTGGAACTTCCCTTTTCCCACTGTAGTAACCTCAGTTCTGTTTTCTTGAAACTTCAACATATTATTGTCATTGTTGTATCTTTCTTTATTTTTATTTATTTATTTTTTGCTCCCACATATAAGTGAGGACATGTGGTATTTCTCTTTCTATGCTTGGCTTATTTCACTTAACTTAATTTTCTGTAAGTTCATAAATGTTACTGCTAATGGCAGTATTTCTTTCTTTTTTATGGCAGAGTAGTATTCCACTGTATAAATACATCACATTTTCTTCATCCAGTCATTCGACGATGGACATTAGTTTGGTTCCAACTCTTGGCTATTGTAAATAAAGCTGCAGTAAACATGGGAGGGAGTACAGGTATCCCTTCAACACGATGATTTCCATTCCTTTGGTTATATACCCAGCAGTAGGATTGCTGGATCGTATGGAAGTTCTATCTGTAGTTGTTTGAGGAAACTCCATGCCATTTTCCATAATGGCTGCACCAATTTACAGTCTCACCAACAGTGTAGGAGGGTTCTCCTTTCTCTGAGTCCTCACCAGCATTTGTTATTCTCTGTCTTTTTAATAATAGCCAGTCTTACTGGAGTGAAATGATATCTCATTGTGGTTTTGATTTGCATTTCCCTGACACTGAGTGATGTTGAACGTTATTTCATGTGTCTGTTGCCCATTCATATATCTTCCTTGAGAAATGCCTATTCAGCTCCTTTGCCCATTTTTTAATCAGGTTACTTGTCTTTTTACTGTTAAGTTGTTTGAGTTCCTTATGTATTCTGGATATCGATCCTTTGTCAGATGTATAGTTTGCACATATTTTCTCCTACTCCATAGGCTGTCTTTTAACTCTGTGAAATGTTTCTTTTCCTGTGCAGAAGCTTTTTAGTTTGATATAATCCCATTTGTTTATTTTTCCTTTTGTTGCCTGTGCTTTTGGGGTCATATTCATGAAGTCTTTGCCCAGTCCTACTTCCTGAATGTTTCCCCTGTTTTCTTTTAGGAGTTTCATAGTTTCAGGATGTAAATTTAAGTCTTTAATCCATTTTTGAGTAAATTTTGGTATATGGCTAGAGGTTAATCTGCTTACATTTAAAGTAAATACTGAGGGACTTATTTTTGTCATTTTGCTGTTTGTTTTCTTTTTGCCTTATAGTTTTTGCCCCTTATTTCCTATATTACTGTTTGTGTTTAGTTGATTTTTTGTTAGTGAAACATTTAACTTCCCTTCTCATTTTCATTTTTGTTTATTCTATAAGTGTTTTCATTGTGTTTACCATGGGGATTGTGGTTAACATCCTAAAGTTACGGTACTAATTTGAATTTATACCAGCTTAACTTCAATAACATACAAATATTCTACTTCAGAAGTAACAGAAATTGAAACATTTTCAGATTTAAAAAAAGCTGAGAGTGTTTTGCCACTAGACCTGCCCTACAAGAAATGCTAAAGGGAGTCCTGCAGATTGAAATGAAAAGACAGTAACTTGAAGTCATATGAAGAAATAAATATCTCAGTAAAGGTAAATACATAGGCAATTATAATAGCTGGTATTATGATAACTGATTTATAACTCTACTTTCTGTTTTGTACATACTTAGAGGTTAATACATAAAAAAACAATTATTAGTCTAAAAGCTAGTATTGTAACATTGGCATTTATCTCCATATTTTATTTTCTATGTAATTTAAGAGGCTAATGCATAAAAATAGAATTGTTACTTTATATTTTTGAACACAATGTAGAAAGATGTAATTTTGTGACATCAGTAACTGATAGGGGTAGGAGCAGAGCAAGAAGGACACATAGGTAGGCAAGTGGTAAGGTGAGAGTTGTAACCTACTGTAACTGTCTCCAGGGTCCCAGTTATAACTACCAGACTAACACTGCCTCCATATCGTTGTGTTTGAACATCTGTTACCTGAGAAAATAAATAGCACCTCTTATAGTAATTCCATAGGCACTGGGACTCTTTATATTGAAATGGTTATTAGCTGTGTGATTTTTCTTTTTTAGGATGGGCCTTATAAATGACATTCAAAGTTTTATTATTGTTCTGATTCTGGCTTACTTTAATAGGTCTTGATAAAGACTAGGCTTTTAAATTTTGTTTGAATGATTATGAAATTTATTTTACTGTTTGTAGGTTAAAAATTGGTGACTTTTGTTACATACACAACTTATTAATTTGGGTAGCTCTAGGGACCCACTTTTTTATTTATTTTTTTCCTTTTTGTCTTTTTTCGTGTCCGGCAACGGACTGCAACCCTCAGTGTCGCGCCCTTACCGGACCGGGACCGGCAACGGGAGCGCAACCCTTGGTGCTGCGCCCGCCCCTTGCTCAGCCAGTGAGCGGGAACCGGTCTGTATGGTCTGTATGTGGGATCCGAACCCTCGGCGGGAGCACCGCCGCGCTCCCAAGTGGCGCACTGTAGCAGTGCGCCACCGGGCCGGCCCTAGGGACCCACTTTTTAAGTTCAGTAATAGAAGCCTAGAAAGGGATTTGGAAGGAGGCTTTTTCTTTTTATAATCTTACTATTATTATTTTGAATAGGCAGTATATGTACACACATAGAAGGGCATACAGTGGAAAATAAGTCTGTTTCTCATTCTAATTCCCTAAATGCCCAGTTTTTCTCAGAATGAGGGAAAGAAACTTTTTTTTTTTTTTTAAAGATGATCAGTAAGGCGATCTTAACCCTTGACTTGGTGTTGTCAGCACCACGCTCTCCAAAGTGAGGAAAGAAACTTCTAAATAAAGAAACTTACTTTCTTAATTTTAAAATTTTATGTTATAAAGAAAGGTAAGAATAAAAAAAGTAGTTGAAATGTTTGGAGACCAACCAGTAGAATAGTATAGAGGCCTTGAAAATGTGACTTGTGTACTAACTCTCCCACACTCAGGTTTCACTTTGCTGCAGCCTACCTGTTAACAATAATTGTCTTTTTATATAAAGATGCAGGTGTTTATTAAAGATTATGGTGGACCCATGATGTTCATGGGAAATATATCCAGACACTTTAGTGACTTGAAAAGTAAGCAAATACTGTATTTGCTAGACCTCTTCAGCCCTAAGATTTCTTTAGGGTCCATTTTTATATTGTTATTGCCTCATCAGAGTTTCTGAATATCTATCTGAATGGAAATGCTACATTGAGAATTGGTTGTTGGGTGGTTGACTAGGGATGCTCACTACAAGTTAATTCATAGACAAGTTGAATTTTTCTTCCAGCAGCTTTTTTGGATATAGATTTAGTAAAACCGTTATTAGAGTGCTGTTAATAAAAACTATAGTGAACATACTCATAGGGAATAGTCATTAGAGACATTTTAAAATGAATATTTTTCAGGAACAGAGGTTGGCAGGAATGAGAGTTTTCAGGCTCCTAATTGAAATTGTGGTTTGGAGAACATTTGAATCCTCAAGAGTTGTCTTTGTACAGGAGTTTGCTGCAAATTAGCTCTATCAGTATTAGCAGGCAGTAAGAATTAATTAGTTGTCTTAAAGGAGTCAGAATTGGAATGACAATCAGGAATTTAATCAGTAGTTACAGAGTTCCTATACTAGTATGCCTTGTAAAAAGTTATCCAGAGAATTTTTATCTGAGGTATTCAGTTTTCATAGCCTAATGCTGAAGAAAATGTAATGGCTTTTTCACTTAGTTTTAATGTTTTCGTATAAAAAGAACTATTTAAAAGTCCATGTTGCTACTGTTTGGGGTGTTGTGTATCCTGATAGTATAAATAAAACTTACCAGTATTTAACTTGAAAAATAAACTATCCAGCCCCTCCCCCAAGACAAACCTTACTGCTTGCCAAATTACCATGAACTTAACAGCAACATCAAAATAGGACAAAACAAAAAATCCCTGGCAATATTAATATGAAAACTTGGAGACTTGCCTTCCTGGACCCTTAGGTTCATGAGTGGTCCTTAGACCAGAAGTATATCAAGAGCCCCTCTGATAGCAGAGAGAGGCAAGCTTGAGTGGTTTGCGAGGAACAGGACAACAGGTGAGTTATATATTCCTGTCTTAAGGGTTTGAGTGGGTCTGTTTGCCGCAGAGATGAAAGGAATGCACTATTAAAGACCAGCTGTTTGGGAGGAAAAATTCCTGTCTTTGATGGCTTTTGAGACCCAGGAAAGAAAAAAAAGTGGAGGGAAGGGAGCAGTAAACACTTGAGTTGATGGAGGAAATGAGCTATTATAGGCACTTAGTCGCCTACCATAAGGAGAGAGAAGACAGACACCTTTGCATTCTGAGTGAGTAAAGGGTTCATTAAAGTTTTCTTTTATCTTTATATAATCAAAAGTGACATAGCTGGAACTGAAATTTGGATTTCCTGGCTCATTTTCAGTAGCACAATAGGTAGGCGTTCTGCAGAAACTGTTCTATTGTCCTATGTAGATTTTAAATTATCTTTGGGCTCTTGAATGTCTCTTCCTAGACACCCCATCACCCCATATTACCTCCTCTGTTTTATATTACATGTATTTATTGTGATATTTTTATGATTGTTTCCTCAGTTTTCTTCTTTTTCTTCTATCTGTTGT
Source organism: Galeopterus variegatus (assembly GCF_000696425.1). Taxonomy (NCBI): domain Eukaryota; kingdom Metazoa; phylum Chordata; class Mammalia; order Dermoptera; family Cynocephalidae; genus Galeopterus; species Galeopterus variegatus. The sequence continues at coordinate 288,853 of NW_007727339.1, read as the reverse complement.
TGAATAACTGAGTGTATGACTAAGTGAATGCATAAAGGCAGAGGCAAAGTAGCTTTCTGGGTTCATAAGACCACAGCAGAAAGGGTGAACAATAATAGGTATTTATAAGTCAGTACAGCACAGGTTTGTTATCTGTGTATGCTGTCAAATTACACAAAAGGCAGCTGAATGAATCAGTTGCTCATCACTGGTCATCTGTGAAGTAGTCTTTTATAATTGGCCTGCCTACCTTAGTACACCTAGACCAGAGTTCATATACACTTAGCATGAGAACTGTAGCCACTTCTTCTTAACCTGTGCAGAACCACAGATGAAAGAACACATCACTTGTTGAGCCCAGGTGGAAGTCACTGCCAGTTGATTTGGATTGGCAGACTAGATGAAATGTACTGGCATCCAGACCACAGTCTACACAGGGGGGCTGTTGTCCATGGCAAGAATCTAAGGTTGCCTTTTTCTGTCTGGCTAGTGCTTTTTTGATGAGTCAGAAGATTTTTTTCAGTTTGTATAGTTGAAAATTATGTCAGTTTTGAAAGGATAATCTTGGAATGTTTTGACTTCACAGAAAGTTATTTGATTTGCTTTAGAGAAGTAATTTCTGAGTTTGGTTTATCTGGGGTGATAGCCTGTGGGGAAAAATCTGGGCCATTCGAAGAAAAGAGGTCTTCATTGATAATATCCCTAAGAAATCCAAAGTATCATTTAAAAATTTTTGCATGCTACTTAACTCACTATGATAAGTACTGAAGAAAATCCTCTCCCAAAACAAACAAAAATAAACCTGCTGGAATTTTGAGAGGCATTATTCTTTGGTAAGAAGAATTAAGTGCCCCAAAGAATCTTTTAACATGTGCTTTTTAACTAACATCCTGTGAGAAGGAATTAAGTCTGTGGTTAGAAGTAAATCCACACTTGCACATAAAACTGAGAACAAATCATTGTCTTTTGGGGAATTATTCTAGGAAAGATTGTCCAAAGTGTTCTGAAATTGGGAGAAAATGAACATTATATAATCTTTGAAACCTTACTGTAGTGAATGATTATGAAGATATTTTCTAGCTGCTTAAAAAGAGCACTGCAGGGAAGATATGTGAATATGATGTTTGTGTTCACAATGGTGACTACTGTAAAGAAGAGGAAAATATGTTAAAGTGGCATAGTATTCCCCAAAACTAAGAGAAGGGTAGACTTGGAAGAATGCACTAAATTTAATTTATTTTCTAGATGATAAATATAAACATTGAAGTAGATTGTAAACTATAAGAAGAAAACAAATTATAATGGCAGTTTTAAAATTTATTTTAAAAATTTTCTATTATGGCCACTTTCAAACATACACAAAAGTAGGACAAATATATAACGGCAGTTTTAAAGCCCAGAGGCTCTTTCCTTAAACCCAAACTATAAAACATGTTTTTTTTTTCCCTGTTAGACGATATATATTTTAGTGTTCTTCGGAATATTAAAGTACAGAGTATGATTAGTTATGACTCACCTATTGTTTCCGAATAATTGTCAGAATTCTTTATGATTAAGTGTATGCATGCATTTTACTATTACTGTAGTAGGTAATATGTGGCAATAGAATGGCTAATTTGTCTTCTAATTTCAGGTGCACTTGATATAATTAGGCGGTATTTGGTTATCTCTATTTAAAAAAAATATCATTTAAAAAGTGTTTTATTTGGAAACCATTTCAAGTTTACGGAAAAGTTACAGAAATAAAAGCATTGGGAAGAAGACCCATATATGCTTTACCAAGATCAAACTATTGTTAACATTTTACCTCATTTATATTATTATTTGTGTATTCTTTGTATCACCTTTGCTGTGGACTGAATGTCCCTCCCAAACTCATTGAAGCTTGAATTGTGTCCCCCAAGTTTTATGAATTAGAAACTTGGCCCCCACTGTGACTGTTGATAGGATGAGAAATCCTATTATTATAATTGAAAGTTGGGGCTTTGAAGAGGTGATTAGATTCTGAAGACCTTGCCATAATGATTGGATTAAAAATGGTGGTTGTGGGCATGGTTCTGAGGGCTTTCAAAAGAGAGTGAAGGAAGGGGTTGCTCTTTCAAGTTTCTCTGCTCCACCGTTTTCTGCCATGTGAGATCCCTTGGTCACGTTACCACCAAGAGCCTCACCAGATGTGTTCCCTGGACTTTGGACTTCCTAGCCTCTGAAACTGTAAGCAATAAATTTTGCTTTCTTTATAAATTACCCAGTTCCAGGTATTTTGTTATAAGCAACAGAAATGTACTAATACAACCATATATCATTCATTTTTCTGAAACATTTGGGAGTAAGGTATATGTATGTACCTTTGTCTTTTATCCTAAATGTATATTTTCTAAGATTAGGGATATTTTCTTATATGTCTGTAGTTAAGTTACCAACTTCAGTATATTTAAAATGATACATCACAGGTTTTATTTATTCTAATTTTGTCAGTTGATCTAATAATATCATTTGTAGTATTTTTGCTCCTTAGTATAGGATCCACCTTAGGGTCAGGTACTACATCTAATTGTCATGTCTCTTTAGCCTCCTTTAGTCTGAAACGTTTCTGTAACTTTTTTTTTTAAAAACACATTTTTGAATACACCCTTCCCCTCCTTAAATAAGTGTTCCTCGTTTTGGGTTTGTCTGGTGTTTCCTCATGATTAGATTCTGTTTATGTATTCTCAGCTGGAATGCTACAAAGGGGAGTGTCCCTTCTCATGTATCACTTCTGTAGGCTCATGATGGCCATCTGAGCCTCATTGTGGTACTAATTTTGATAGCCCAGTTAAGATGTTTTCTTATTTCTCCATTATATAATTAATTACTAGTTTTTTCCCTCTGGCAACTAATGAGCAATTTATGGGGATATACTTTAAGACCATGAAAATACCTGGCTTCTCATCAGAATTTCCCCCTAGATTGAGGTCTGATTACTTTTCAAGTACTTCACCAAGAAAGATTGGTTGTCATTCTTTTTCTTACCGCTGCAAATTGAAATATAAAAGTAATATTACTACCAGTAATTTCACTTATTAGAAAAATATAAAAGGGATGGTAATGCTACTAATTCAAAAAAATGAGTATAGGTAATTATAGTGATTTCATCTTTGAATTAAAAGTTCTTAGAAAGAAAAATGACTAATCTGTGTATTTATTGGCTGTATCTTCTCACTTAAGTGTGTGAATTTTGGCAGTTAAACAATTGAGTAATAGTGTGTTTTGTTAAAAGACCACTGTTTAGCTTGTAAAAAATGGTTTCTTCTGGCCAAGAGGAGAAATTTAGTATGAGGCTTTTTTCATGCTCCTTATTTCACTGTCTTTACAAAATAGCTTGAAAACTAAAGCCTTTAAAAAAAAATAATTATTAGTGAAAAAATTGTGAGATATTTGTCAAAGCGCAGGTAATTTTCCACTTGTCTTTTCAGGTTTACTGTATTGGATTGGACTGCTACTGTAGATGGATAGGTCAAGCAAAGAGAAAACTTCTTTTCCCATGTTGTTCTTAATAGCTTGCTTTCTGTATTTGTTTATTTAAAAGAGCAGTTGTAAAATCTAACCTAATCCATTTAGAATTACCCTACTTTCAAGGCACTGATATGTATGAGGATTTCACTGTGTTCTCACCAGTGTCAGATATCACAGTTTACAGTCAATGCACAGTACATCTCCTCTGGTAGATAAACCTGTTGACAGAGAATAGATGCCTCCCCTGTTCTTGTCTTGGGGTATCTTCAGTGTCCTTTCACTAACATCGGTTTGCTGCCTCTTGTCATCTTCTTCCTGGTGTTAACTTTTACCTTGGTTTCTCTCTTTCCTTTAAATTCTTACCCTTTTCCATTTGCCTCATTTCTGAGATCTTTAGGAGTAAATTTAGGTAAGCTCTACATGGTGGCATTGACAATGATAGAACTTTTTGGGATAAGGCCTTTGGTATACTAATGAATTTGAGAAAAAGAGAGCCACTTTCTTCTGCTGTTGTAGGTATTCATCTGCTTGCTTAATTATATTTTAAGTGAAAGGCCTGAATAAAAAATAAAACCATAAGTGTTAGATCTGGTAGTGACTTTGGAGATACTTCTCTAATTTACTCTTCTTCTAGAATAAGGAAGCTGAATTTTGAAAAGGTCAGGTGACTTACATGTGGTTAGTAAGTAGCATAATTAATAATAAGATTCCCTGACTTTGAGAATAGTTGTCTTTTTGTCATCATATTTTGCTTCGGATTTATTTTGCCCTACCAAATTTCAGGGATATTTATTGCCATGCTGCTTTGTCTTATAGGGTATGCATTGAAACTACAGGTCCATCCTCTGTCACAAAATTAGTGAGTGCTGTGCATAATCATGGCTCTGTCTTACTAAGTAAAGGTCAGTTTATATTTTATATGCCATTTAAGAAGGCAAGAATGAAAGTATATTTTTATTTCTATACCCTTTCCCCTAAGTCTGTGTTCTTTCACTTAAAAGGATCAGCTCATAAATATCCAGATTTTAAGAATAATGTGACTTTGGGCAAGTGACTTAACCTGTCTTTGCCTTGGTTTTCTTATCTGAAAAATGAAGATGATGCTACTCATTTTATGGGGTTGTTGATTACTTAACTGCTTAGAGCAATGTTTGATGTTATATAAGTATTTGTTGTTAGACTTGTTAAAATAAATAAAGCAAAGTATAATTAAGTAGTATTTTCTAAACATTTTGTTACCCAAGCTGCTAGTTTCATTTAAACAGCTTCTTGACAACATAGAAGTAAATCTCAGCATTAAAGAATAGATGCCTCCCCTGTTCTTGTCTTGGGGTATCTTCAGTGTCCATTCACTAACATCGGTTTGCTGCCTCTTGTCATCTTCTTCCTGGTGTTAACTTTTACCTTGGTTTCTCTCTTTCCTTTAAATTCTTTACCCTTTTCCATTTGCCTCATTTCTGAGATCTTTAGGAGTAAATTTAGGTAAGCTCTACAAGTACTTTATTGGTGGAAGAGTTCCAGCAGTTTCTTCCTTTGTAGCCTAATAATTCTTATTTTGCTCAACAGATATTTATTGAACATCTTTCTGTACTCAAGATATTTTGGAATAAAAACTCAAAAGACTTGATTACCTAATTTTCAGTTGTAGCCATAGCAACTGAATTACAGGAAAGTTACTGTTAGCATTCCAACAGTGAGAAGAAATGTTGGAGATGAATAAACCTCTCTAAAGAAGTTTAGGGGCACCCCAGTATACTACAACCCCCTATACTTTTATCATGGTGTAGCACTATAATTGATCTTCATAATCATAAAATTTTATTGCCAGGACCTTTGAGGGCTATCTAATTTAGTTTTCTTGTTTTACAATTGATAAAATGACCCTGAAACACTGAGAACACATTAAGTTGTGTTCCATAGATTGTGTGTGAAAAGTTAGCCAAGTATGTATTATGTTTTAGAAAGCTAACTCTGCAAGCTATGTTTAGCTCCCATTCTAGCTGCTTCATTTTGTAAAATAACTATTTCCTAATGATATGAAATAAATGGGGGTGGGGGCACCAACATTGACATACTCACGTAGTTAAATTTTTGAGGAGTCAAAAGTTATATGTCACCTCTCCCAGGGTGATGGAGACGCAAAGGATTACTCAAAGCCCATTTCTCCAAAGCGATGAGAGGCTTGAAGGGGTTAATCCCAGGAGGGATTCCTTCAAGAGAGATTTCCTAGGAATGACCCCGAATCAGGTTTTCTCTCAGTTTTTATTGCCCAGGCAAAAAAGTTACAGAAAAGAACATAGGTGGTTCATCAGTCATAGTAGGAGGCAAAATAAGCTATGTGAAGTACAAAAAGAAATAATGAGATAATCGTCATGGCAACACTTAGTTCCCCAAGAAACTTAAAGAAACAGCTGAAGGCAAGATGAGGAACATCCCCCAACCATTAATCTTGAAGCTTTTAGCTCACGTACTTTCCCATCATTAGGTTTAGCTGCACCAAGGATGACTGCCCTTAGAGCAAGCACTTTTGCTGTGTTATAATTTTTTTTTATCTACAACAGAGACTTTAGTCCTGGGAAAGTTTTCTGTTTTTCCCAAGCTTAGCATTTCTATGTGTAATTCTAAAAAGTTAGGCTATTCCTAAAACCTACAGGGTTTTGGCCATGCTAAAACTAAGGACTGTGGCCCTGCTAAGCTACTATCTATGCTAAAGGCTTTGGCCCTACTAAAATCTAAGGACTGTGGTCCTATTAAGCTAAAGGTTAAGCCCCGTGAAATACATGTGCTTATTGATGTTAATATCCTCCACATTATACTCAGATTTTCACCACATGGGGGGGTCAGTCCCCCTAAGCTCCATGTTCAAGGGTCAACTGTTGTCCCATTCCATTGTATGGACAAACGGTCCCGATTTAAGATAATTCAATTTAAGATTTTTTAACTTTCCAATGGTACAAAAGTGATACCCATTCAGTCGAAACCATACTTCCAGTATTCATACAACCATTCTGTTTTTCACTTTCAGTACAATATTCAATAAATTATGAGATATTTAACACTATATTATAAAATAGCATTTGTGTTGGGTGATTTTGCCCAACTGTAGGCTAATGTAGTTGTTCTGAGCATGTTCAAGTTAGGCCATGCTAAGCTATGATGTTTGGTAGGTTGATTTATTAAATTCATTTTCAACTTATGATATTTTCAACATAGGATGGGTTTATATGGATGCACCCCCATCATAAGTTGAGGATCACCTGTATATATTACATTTTGTTTATTCATTCATCTGTCATGGACACTTGGGTTGCTTCCACCTTTTGGCTATTGTGAATAATGCTATTATAAATATAAGTGTACAAAATTTCTTTGAGTGCCTGCTTTCAATTCTTTTGGGTACATGCCCAGAAGTAAAATTGCTGGATCATATGGTAATTCTATTTTTAGTTTTTGAGGAACTGCTTGTACTGTTTTTCACAACAGCTATACAATTTTACCTTTCCACCAACAGTACACAAGGGTTCCAATTTCTCCACATCCTCATCAATATTTGTTGTTTGCTTTTTTTTTTTTTTTTTTTTTTTTTTTTTAGTGGCCATCCTAATGAGTGTGAGGTGGTATCTTTTTATGGTTTTGGTTTGCATTGTCCTAATGATTAGTGATGTTGAACATCTTTTCATGTGCTTGTTGGATATTTGTGTATCTTCTATCATGACTAGTTTTGATATATTTAGTTATTTATTATTTTTTTTTAAAGATGACCGGTAAGGGGATCTTAACCCTTGACTTGGTGTTGTCAACACCACGCTCACCCAGTGAGCAAACTGGCCATCCCTATATGGGATCCGAACCCGTGGCCTTGGTGTTATCAGCACCACACTCTCCCGAGTGAGCCACGGGCCGGCCCGATATATTTAGTTTTGATATCATGAGGATTATAATGTCTAATATAAGTAAAAGTAGTGGTTATGGTTCTGTTAACATTTTTTTCTGAAATCAACCAAAACGCCACTGAATAGGGAAAAAAAAAAGGTAGAACTTTTGGAGTTCTGTAGAGGAAATTAATTTGTAAAATTGCGATTCAATGTGTTCGGGACTTGCAGTGATTGTGGAATGTATATGTGGCTAGCATAAGGTCACAGCATTCAGTCAGTCATTGTTAGGGCCTTGAAAATAGTCCTGTTTGTTTAACCAGTCTCTTGTGTAGATATTTGTTAATCTTGGGCTGTTTACCAAAATAAGAGTTAGTTCAACCAAGAAATTAATATTTGGTAAAGTGGCTAGAATATAAATACATAAAATCAGTATTAAGTGTTACTCATTAAGATGTACTTCACAATAGCAGTCAAAATAAAGCATATGGCAAGAAACATGTAAGAGTTATTATGAGAACTGATATTTTAGTGAAGATTGGAATGATTGAGTGGACAAACCAGGTGCCTGGATAGAGAGACTTGATGGTGGTTAAATAATACATTGATAAGACAGTTCTTCTCAAATTAATACATTTAATATAATTTTAGTCAGTATTTTAACAACATTAATTTCTAAAGTTTATTTGGAATGTAAGAGATAATGAATCAAGACTATTCGAAAACTCTTCAAATTCTTGATCTGCTGTATAGAATAATACCTAGTATAAGATATAATAATAAACCTGGTGTTTATTTAGGAAGAAACAGACTAATGGAAAAGAATTGAGGACCTAGATATAGAACTGTCTATATATGGTGTTTAGTGTATCACTTCTAATTAGTTGGGAAAGAATGGATTTTTTTTTTTTTTTTAAAGATGACCGGTAAGGGGATCTTAACCCTTGACTTGGTGTTGTCAGCACCACACTGACCCAGTGAGCTAACCGGCCTCCCCTATATGGGATCCGAACCCGGGGCCTTGGTGTTATCAGCACCGCACTCTCCCGAGTGAGCCACGGGCCAGCCCGGATTTTTTAATTAGTAGTGGGATAATTATTGGTTATCTGTTTGGAAAAAGAAACTTTCTTGCAGTATATAATCAGATTCCAAATGGGTGAACATTTTAAATTTGAAAAAGTCACACAAATACTGTTAGTAAATATTTAATTTTAGTCTTATGACATTGAGGTTAGAAGCCAAAAAAAGAACAAAACCGATTACATGAAAGGAAAAACTTCTACAGAACAAAATATTTGATCAGCCTTTGTTAAAAAGACAAATTGCAAAAAGCTGCTCAGCAGTGAATTTTAACAGTTATTGTCAAAATAATTTAAATGCTGAAAAAAGAAAAGTGAAGTTTTTGATTTTCTTCTGCTTTGTTTTTGAAAATGTATAGATGGGGGGAGAATTTACAAATTTCATATATATATTTGTAATGTATTTTTTTTAAACTAAGGGTATATGTAAAAAATAGCCTCAGTTTCAAATGTATATTTTTCAAATGGGAGAATATGCCTTTGCATGAACAAAATAATGCACTTCTTTAAAAATTATGGCTATGAGGAATGTGTTCTTAAAGTAGATTGTTACCACCCCTAAAATATTAGTTATTTACTAAAATGGGCACAAATGCAAGGTTGATGCTAGAAGGTCACGCAGTGTTATATCTTTATAAATATTGTTAAGTCTGACTTCATATGTTTTATTTTGTTCAGTCAGGACAATTCAGTGAAGATATGATACCCACAGTGGGCTTCAACATGAGGAAAGTAACTAAAGGTAACGTCACAATAAAGGTACGTCAGTTTCTTGCCATACTTGATTTAAATTGCTAGCCTATACAGCTAGGAATTTTTCTCTTTGTTTCTTTGTTTTTACTTGAGTATTTGCAATTCTTAAGTAATGAACAAGCATGTTCCAGAAGAGTGTAAATCCATTGTTTTCTGTTTCTCTAATACATCAAAATATATGAGTTGAAATGTTAAGTGCCCATAAAAAACTTAGCATATGGGTTGGCAGAGGTAATATTTGGGATTTAGATGTTCCTAGGAAATAAAGATCCCATCTTTAGAGTATTTGGAATATGACATTACATTATTTCATGAATAATATTTTATATTGAAAGGTAATAATTTATTATTCGTAATATTGGTAGTTTAGTATTATATTTGTGGTAGCAAAATGCTACAACAGTTTTCCCTATCTTTACTACTAAGCCCTAAAATTAAAATTGTAAAATAGAAAAAAGTTAGCTAGTTGTTTAACAAAATTTTGTTTTTAGAATGAGTTTGACAGATTGAAGTCATGGACTGTTGGACTGTTTATTAGGGGCAGTTTTTGTTTTTTGTTTTTTTTGGTTTAGTAGTTCATGGAAGTTTACTTCTATGGCCTGAGTCCTAAATGGCCATTTTGCCCAATTCTTGTGGTTCACAGAAGTTGTTCACTAAACTCTTTCTGTGGCACATCTAATGAAGCTACTAATTTAGTCATGTCTATGTCTCTTTATGCATGTTACTAGTGTCTATGGCTAAACTGGAAATCTCTTGAAGATAAATACTATAACTTAAGACTTTTATGTAGCACAGTGCCCACCATGGTGCTGTACATGTCTATGCCCAGTTAGGCATAGAAATAACATAACTATGGATAGTGGCTTTTATATGCATGAAATAATTTTGTACAAGAAAAAACACTTAGGTAGGAAGGTTGGCTATGTTATTTGCAGGATAATAAAAGTTTGGGCATTGATGTATACCAAATCAGACAATTAAGTTTTAATAGATTCTGAACTGTTGTTCTCTGTCTTGGCATTGTAGTTCTGTAGATTTTAAAAGTGTTATCTTAAAGACATAGACTTTCAGTGTTAGAAATGTATTTGTTAACAGGAAAAGAAAGTATTTCACATAAACCAAGCAGAATTTTAGTTCTAGTGTAAACACATTAAATATGGACTTAAGATTTAAAAGTGATCCCAAGAATTCCCAGATTAAGACTTGTTTGAGCTGCAGTTTTTCAGGAGCACTTTGGCTCTAACATTGTGGAAATGAGAATATCTTCTTGATCTTTCTCTCCTTCTGCTACTTCCTCCTTCAATGAACTATTTGAAATATTTTTATCAAGAATTGTTTTGAGCTGGTCAGTTAGCTCACTTGGTTAGAACGTGGTGCTGGTAACACCAAGGTCAAGGGTAAAGGGTTTAGATCCTCTTACCAGCCAGCCACCCTAAAAAAAAAAGAAAAAAAAAAAAAAGAATTGTCTTGTCTTGACTTAAAGATCTGGGACATAGGAGGACAACCCCGATTCCGGAGCATGTGGGAACGGTATTGCAGGGGAGTCAACGCTATTGTGTAAGTTGTTTTTTTTTTTTCCTGTCTCTCTTTTTTTTAAATGTCAATTTAGGCTTCAAAGAAGAAAGTTGTTTTTAATACTTCCCAAATCTCGGTTTTTATCTCAGGCTATAAAAATCTTTCTTAGCTAATTTCTTAGTATAATTCCATTAACAAAAAATTATGACTTAAAGCTCTCATTCTGTGATTAATTGTTAATGTTTTTTGCTTACGCAGCTGAAAAGCTAAGGGATAGAAATGTTTTACTATCATGTATTATCTTGCAAGAACAGTCTAGTTAAAAGTATTCATGGTGCTGAGCTTTTCTTTATCTAGGACTTAATTTATTTTGATTAACAATTTCGATAATGTAAATTTTAAGAAAATCAAAAATGTTGTATAATCCTAGTTGTTATCATTAGTGCATGTAGAGAAGACATATTGAGATCACTTCATTTTTTTTTAAAGTTACATGATAGATGCTGCAGATCGTGAAAAGATAGAAGCCTCTCGAAATGAACTACATAATCTTCTAGATAAACCACAGTTACAAGGAATTCCAGTAAGTATGGAGTACTTGTTATTTTATATTTGTAATTATACAATTATATTCATTATATTGGAAATCAGTAAAATGTCTTTTTTAAAATTAATGTCTGGAAGGCTTATGTTTACTGAGTATCTGCCATTTACTGGGCATTGTGCTATTTATGAATTTCTTAACCAGGTATCTACTAAACTACTATGCAGCAGGAGCAGTGCTCAGTCCTGGGGACATGATAATGAGAAGTCAGTAGAAACATAATCTTTGCCATCATGGAGCTTTTGGTTTAGTGGGAAAGGTAGATGATCGAAGAACACTTGAATAATGCAGTTCTGTTAAATGCTATGAAGCAAGTGCAAGGGGCTATGAGAGTTGTAAGTTAGGAGGAAGATTTGGTCTAGTTTGGTGGAAGAACAAAAGATTACTGAGGAAGTGACACTTGAGCTGAGATCTGAGGGATGTGTAGGAACATGAAGGATGTGATGGTTGGAGGAGAAGAGAGTTCTCACCAGAGGCCCTTTGGTGAGTGGAAGCATGGCACTGAGAGGAGGCGAGTCTCTCTAGAATGCAGAGCAGAGTGGGGAGGGGAGGGTGGAGAGTGGCAGGCCGTGCAGCAGCTGGGACACTGGAGGAGGCTGTGCTGTGCAGGACTGTGTGGGAAGCCATTGAAGTGCTTCAGACGATCAGATTTATGATTTGAGTAGATCACTTGGATTACACAGTTTAAGAATGGATTGAAGTGGTCAAGAGGGACTGTGAGGAGGATGGTTTTAGGAAGCTATTTTAGTAGTTCTGGCAAATTACGGTACCTTGTATTAGGGTTGTGTCATAGACAAGATGGGGAGAAGGGAACAGATTTTAGAGATATTTAGGAGCATAGTCACCAGACTTGGTAATGGATTAGAAGGGGAGGTATACAGAATAATTCCTAGTTCCTTGCTTTTGCAGTTAGATGGAGGGTGGTGCTGTTTGTTGAGCTGAGGAATGCTGAAAAGCACCAGCCTTTAGCCTCATTGTAAGCTCATGGAAGTCAGATACTTGAGATATATTATCTCAATTAATCTTCACAACATTTTGAGGTTGGTGGTGTTATCCCTTCTTTATAGCAGTTGTTATACATAGAAGATCACATGGCCTTTAGTAAGTACACAGCCAGCCAGGTTTTGAATACATGTCTTTCTGACTTCAAAGCTTATTCTTTTTTTCTTTTTTTTTTTTTCCCTTTTTGTCTTTTTTCGTGACCAGCAACGGATCGCAACCCTCAGTGTCGTGCCCGTACCGGACCGGGACTGGCAACGGGATCGCAACCCTCGGTGTTGCTCCCGCACCTCGCTCAGCCAGTGAGCGGCCGGTCTGTATGTGGGATCCGAACCCTCGGCGGGAGTGCCACCGCACTTCCCAAGCGGCGCACTGTAGCAGTGTGCCACCGGGCCGGCCCAAAGCTTATTCTTTTTATTTTGTGTTAAAAACTAGTTCTGCATACCACAACTAAAAGTCAGTCTTATCTTGGTCACCATAAGCATTCTTGGTTGCAAGTGGTAGAAAGCTGATTTAAGTAGAAAGGAATTCATTGAAAAGATATTGGGTGGCTCACAGAGTCTCTGGGAAGGCTGCACATAAATAACCAGGCTGAGAAAATAGGCTAGAACAAGGGAAGCTAAGCAGCTGTCAGGATCACATCCAAACTCACACTACAGAATAGGTCTGGTGACCACATGCAGTTAATTTCTGAAGAGTAGGCACAATTGCTCTGGTTGGAGAAGTTCTAGCTGATGCGCCTCTACTGTCAGAATGGATTCTCTGTCCTTGTTTTCTTGCATCAGTTTGATCCTAGATTATGTGCCCATGCTGTATCTAAGAGGACAGCTGGGGAAGAAATTATCTACAGAAGTAAGTAGCTTTATTGAGAGGAAGTTGCATAAAGTGGAGGAAAGATGCCAGAAAACCACAAAACTGACAGCTGATCACAAATGACCATGTTACCTGATTAGAAACTGAGCCAGGTACAGCTTCAGAACCTGGAATGACTTAAATAAAGTATGGAGAGAGGTAAGAGTCAGGGAAGGGAACTGACAAAAGGTACTGAGACTTGGTTTTTGGCTCTCTGACTCCTGTAGTCTTATTTAACATTCCTCTGAGAACTCCTGGTGCCCTTGGCCGCCTGTGCCTCTGCCCTTGCTTCTTTGTCCTCTGTGCAAAATTGAAATAAGAGTCTAGGCCTGTGAGTGGTATTGGTCAGAATGTCCGGAATTGAGGTGGGAGAGGTATGAAGTGAAAGAAATAGGTATGACACGATGTGTACTTCATTAGAATAGATCAAAGATACAAATTCAGACTTAGGGTATGGATGCTGTGAAATAAGTTATATGTATTCATATTCTTTGCTTTCATAGAGAAAGAATATTGTATATGGGAAAGATAGAGTGGCAGTTGGGAAGGCTGTCTCTGCTTTGCCCCCTCCTCTCTGTTTTTTTTTTTTCAAAGTACATATAACCATCAGATGATGACATTTATTCCAGAGTTTATAGCTGCTATATTCATCCTGATGCGTTGGGAAGGCTGTCTCTGCTTTGCCCCCTCCTCTCTGTTTTTTTTTTTTCAAAGTATATATAACCATCAGATGATGACATTTATTCCAGAGTTTATAGCTGCTATATTCATCCTGATGCCTACCCTTATCCATTGTCTTAGAATATTTATAAATAATATTCTATAGGTGTATCCTGACTTTTAAAAGCTTATGTACACATTCACATGATTAATGGCTGACAGATAAAAAATGGTGCCCACCCTTGGTAGTTAAGATCATATTTGCATTTTGGTGACAGTTTATTAAGAAATAGCAGAATATGATGCTGGTAACACCAAGGTCACGGGTTCGGATCCCAGTCAGGCCCCCCCCCCCACCAGCTGCAAAAAGAAATAGCAGAATGCATAGCATAGACTTAGAATATTTTAAATAGAAGTTGGCACCACTCAGCCAGTTACAGCTTGAGAACCTGGAGTAACTTAAAGTGTGGAGAGAGGTCAGAGGAATTAAGGGTATCTACATGGTAGGAGTTAAGTGAATGCTAATGTGAATAATTAAATGAATGAGATAGGCAACTAGTTATACAAATATGCTTTAATATTATGGTTTGTGTTAACATCCTAATTTTAATGTCTTCATATATCAAGATGATACATGTGACATTTTCTTACATAAAAGTTTACTTTTAATATCTTCTTTTTAAAGGTGCTAGTACTTGGAAACAAGAGAGATCTTCCTAATGCCTTGGATGAGAAACAGCTAATTGAAAAAATGTATGTCTTCAGAATGAATGATATTGCTTTTAAAATTTGGTTCTAGATGATACTATTTTGCCCTCTGTTTTGTTTAGCAACATTTCATTCATAATTCAGTAATTATCATAGCCATGTTTTTAGGTAGATAAACTTGGCCTGCCAGAGAAGTGAATCCAAGTAAAACTGAACAATGTATGGCAGCTTTTCTAAACACAGACTTATTCTCTTAATTCTGCTTCTTATAGGAATCTGTCTGCTATTCAGGATAGAGAAATTTGCTGCTATTCAATTTCTTGCAAAGAAAAGGATAATATAGGTAAGAAATGACTGGCAGTTTTGAAAGAGATGCGTATAATTTGAAGGAATATTTAGTGCTTCTTGCTGTTTATAATCCCCATTTTTGTTTAAGTGACTTCCTTTACAGGGTACTATTGCTTTTTGCCTGAGAGAAAAGAGTAGACATTATGCCTTTTGGCAACACATATAACATTTTGAATCTTCTCTATGCTATTTAAAGAAGTAAATGCAATAAAGCTGTGAGGTTAAGCATTATGTGGTACCAACTTATTGTATTAATTTTTGCAGAGCTAGTATCCAGCTGTGCTTTTTAACAAAATAACTTTTTTTTTTTTTTTGTCTTTTGTCTTTTTCCGTGTCCGGCAACGGATCGCAACCCTCAGTGTTGCCCCCGTACCGGACCGGGGACCGGCAACGGGATCGCAACCCTCGGTGTTGCTCCCGCGCCTCGCTCAGCCAGTGAGCGGGAACCGGTCCGTATGTGGGATCCGAACCCTCGGGCGGGAGCGCCGCCGCGCTTCCCAAGCGGGGCACTATCCAGTGCGCTACCGGGCCGGCCCACAAAATAACATTTTTGAAATAAGTCTTTACAAAACTTGTACAGGCACTATAACAGTTTTTCATTTATTGAACTAGTATATTACTGTAATATGTTAGCACTCTTTTGGAAGTATAAGCCAAAAGTACCCTTATTTACTTAATGTCTGTATTTCTTAGAACTGCCACAACAAAGTACCATGAACTATGTGGCTTAAAACAGCAGAAACTTATTCTCTGAAGTTCAGGAGGCAAGAAATCCACAATCAGGGTGTCAGTATGGTCATGCTGAAGGCTCTAGGGGAAGATCCTCTCTTGCCTTTCTAGCTTGAGATGCTTACCAGCAATCCTTGGAGTTCCTTGGGTTGTAGATGAACCTCTCCAATCTCTGCCTCACAATCATACTTCACATGGCTTTCTCGCCTGGTGTGTTTCTGTGTGAGTGTATTATTTTCTTATAAGGACGCAAGTCATGAATTTTTAGGACACCATTCAGTCTAGCACAGTATCCTTAAAGAATATGTATGACTTCAACTAATTTGGTGAGGTATTATTTAACAAACAGAAGTGTATTGGAATAAAATGTAATAAATCATACCAAACTAGTATATTGGGGGGAAAAACAAACGAACATAAAAAGTATTTTGACATTTTTTTCTTTGGCCTTCATTCATTATGCATTGGTTCTCATCATACTTAACTTTTTTTCAAGTTAGTTTCAGTCTGTCCTCTTGTACCTCACTCCCCTGACCTCCCCCGCAAACATGCTCTAATGAGCTCAAAGTGTTGATAGTCGTTCTGGCTGATTCTGGGCTTCCTTTAAAGACCACCCAAAGCAGTCTGAACCCTAGTAATTCAGCTGATGGACACAAATTTTCCTTTATTAAACGGATAGAATAAGTGACTTTTTACATCGGGAGCATTCATTTAATTTAACAACAGACTCTTCAAGCACTTATTAGACTTATTTAGACTTTATTTTAAAAAAATTTTTTTTTTTCTTTTAAGATGACCAGTAAGGGGATCTTAACCCTTGACTTGGTGTTGTCAGCACCACGCTCTCCAAGCAAGCAAACTGGCCATCCCTATACAGGGATCCAAACCCGTGGCCTTGGTGCTATCAGCACCACACTCTCCCAAGTGAGCCACAGGCTGGCCCTAAAAAAAATTTTTTTTTAATGTGAGGAAAATTCTTGTTCAATTTTAACAAATGCCCCCATGAGAGCATTTACTTTTATACCAGTGGTTCTGGTATAAAGTAACCATTGGTACTAGTGGTTCTCAATGGGAAGTTTTTCCCCCAGGAGACATTTGACAATGTCTGGAGACATTTTTGATTGTCATAACTAGGAGAGTGATACTGGCATCTCATGGGTAGAGACCAGAGATGTTGCTAAACATCCCACAGCCCCCATAACAAAGAATTATCCAGCATAAAATGTAGCAAGGTTGAGAAACCATATTCTGCACTATCATAATTTTTAGTAAATTGTGCTAGTCTATAAATTATTATATTTTCTCTCGTATTTCCTAAAATGGAGGGGGGAGGGGGGCTGAAGGTAGTAAAAAATCCTTTGTTTTACCACTGTCACAAACCAGCCAGTTATTTTCCTGAAAAAAAAACTCTCGAACTCATTTATGCAGGAAATGCAGTAAAGCTGGTGAGAACTTCTTTTGCTGTTCGAGGCTGATCCTCGTGCTTTGTGGCCACCTGATTTGTAATTTTAGCATTCCTCGTTCATTTAAAGTGTTAAGCCTAGGTGAATCCACTCTAATTAAATTCAAAACAAGTAGTTTTTAAATCAAAATGCCTATTTATTTCAGAGCAAGAAATATAAATGACAACCAAGTGGATTAAACTTTTTAGGTAATCAACTCAGAATACCCTCCTTGATTTTAGCTTTTATCACGTTTTATGCCAAATTTATGAATTTATGAAGTTGCTCCAAAAAGTATTTCAGTGCACATGGGTTGTATATTATCCTTGCAGTTTTCTAATGTGGTACATGACGTACCTTAATTTCATTAGTAACATCCTCAAATCACACGTACAACAGATGACTTCTAGGAAGATGATCTTTGCAAAGGTTGTTCCATATCTATGATCTTCTTGTCATGGAAGGTGACTCCTTCTTCATCTGAGTATCTTATTTCTATTCAGCCTTTTTCTCTAGTCTTAAGGATCCATCTGTCTTCAGGATATGACCTCTGTTCATTGTCCACAGAGGGTTTTCCTTTGTGTTTTAGTGAGTTTCCTAAATATTTAAACTTAGATTAACTTCAGATTTACCTTTTTCTCATTCAGTTCAAATGAGTGTGGCTTTGTGTTTATTACACACTGCCGTTTCTGTTTTGAGTGCAAAAGACCACTTCAGCATTTGGTTAAATCATTGTTTCCACAACTGTGAACAGGTTGTATTTGTTCATATCTCAGCTCTTAGCTGTTTTTTATATATGTGTGGCTTAGAGTTTCTCTCATGCATGTTAGTTGGGAAACTGGAAGACTGGATTTACACATTTTTCCTGCTTGGAGAATAGAGTGCGGCTTTTAATAGATTCTCACATACCCTTTTTGTGGATAACACATTTTAAAGAACTCAGGATAATAATTCAGTGTTCTTACTTAGCTGTCTTCTCAGTCTGTGCACTTTTCTTGGTTAGTCTCAGCTGCGATAGCTTCACCTGCCACCTATAAGATGATATCTTGTCACTTGTCATCTCTTAGATCCACATAGCTAAAACTGCCTGTGAACATCTTCATATGTGTTAACCAGACTTAGCTGTCTTCTCAGTCTGTGCACTTTTCTTGGTTAGTCTCAGCTGCGATAGCTTCACCTGCCACCTATAAGATGATATCTTGTCAGTTGTCATCTCTTAGATCCACATAGCTAAAACTGCCTGTGAACATCTTCATATGTGTTAACCACTGCCCCTCAAACTTATGTGTACACCTGAATTTTTAATCTTTTCAACTCAATGATGTTCTCCTTTAGCCACTGTTTTAGTTAGCAGCTCCATGACTCACACACTCATTCAGGCCAGAAGATACTTTCTTACCCACTACATGTGCTCAGCCACCAAGTCCTATCAGTTCTACATCTTCGTCATGTTTACTCCTCTCCAACCCCACGGCGCCTTTGTCCCTTTCCTACTCCTGTTGTGATAGTTAGTCCCCACATTGGTAACCCTCCAAGTTATCCTCCTCTGTTGCCACTGCTAGCTTACAAAAGTAAACTAATATGATTTCCTTGCTGAAAATTCTGCAGTAACTTTCTATTGACTTGAGAAAAAAACCCAAACTTCTTAGCACCTAAGAATTACATACAAAGGTATCTGGCTCCCTGGAGCCCAGTGGTTCTCAACTGCAGACAGTTTTGCTTCCCAGGGGACATTTCACAATGTCTGGAGACAGTTTTCGTTGTCACAACTGGAGGTTTTGGTGATAATGGTATCTGCTGGTTAAGGCCTTGGATTCTGCAAAACATCTAAGGTGCACAGGAAAGGCCTTTCCCCCTGCGTAGGAAAGAATCATCTAGCCCCACATGTCAAAAGGGCGAGGTTGTGAACCCTGCTATCCTTGGCAGTGAATGACAATATTCTTCCCCGTCCCAATGCTTCACTGCATCACATACAGTCCATCCAGAGCTTCACACAGTTTCATGCCTTTTTTGTTCTTTTGCTATTTCTTTTGCCTTCCATTCTGTAGGGCGCTTTCCCAAACCCAAATGATTACTTGTCTTTTCTGCCTGTTATACTCAAAAGTTCCTTGAGGACTGCGAGGGGTTCTCCCAACTCTTTGCATTCTTGGCAACTTGTATGCAGTACCTGATCTTATAGGTGATGCATAAAAAATGGCACCAGCTGTCCTGTGCACAATTTAATTTTAAATCAGAAGAATCTTTAGTCTCTGATAATTCCTCCTATTACCCTCTTGAAGCTCAGGTAATAGAGTAGTACAGATGCTGAAGGCAGATAGGACAGGCCCAGCATGTGCCTTGAATTACTTGTACTTTAAATACTGTCTCTGATGTTTAGTTTTTTAACTTTGGTATCTTAACATCTTCACTTTTTTCCTCCTTATCTTTAGATATCACACTTCAGTGGCTTATTCAACATTCAAAATCTAGAAGAAGCTGAAGCATCTCCTGACGTCTTCCAGTCCTTCTTGGCTATAATCCTAGAATTATTGTCTGTTCCTCTGAAGTACTCCCCAGAATACAGTCCTTCCTAAACCCAAGAAATTGCCTTTTTCAGAGTTTATTTCTCATGTGCACTGCTGAAGATGTGTATCCCTAATCCTTCATAAAGAATCAGCTAGAGTTGTCATGATAAAGTCAGCACACACAGAAAGGCTTCTTACACATACTTGTCTTAAACCGTGTAGAGCTTTTTTAAAAAAACACCACTTTTGACCATCTGAAATTTAAAAAATTGCATATTTTTGTTCTGGTCATTCTGGGCCAGATTTTTATATTCGTTTTGGTAAATGTCTATAGTATTTCATTACATAGTCCAGTAGCTTAATACTGATACTGACTTGATACAGCATGAAGTTTCTAGTGCCACACACAGTATTTAGAAAACCTTTAAGCCTGACTCATGTGGGATATATTTTATCTCACAAATGCATGTGAAATGTATAATTACACCTTAGAAATTAAAGAATGGTCTGCAGAGAGTGAGTAGAGGCACCAGATCAATGTTGTTGGTTCTTTACACCAGTGAGATCCTATCTAATGAATTTTAGAAACATTCTGCTTTCTGAGCATTCTTTATCACCAGATAGCAGTTGGGGATATGGGAGTAACTAAAGCATGCTGTTTTGTATCCAGATCGTTACTTTTTTTTTCCCCTGGTTTGACATACTTTTTTAAGGGGTAGGGAATTGAAGATTTTCTCAAAAGCTTTCATTAAATTAGAGCATTCCAGCCAATATAATAAAACCTGTTAAGACTGTCAGACTTTGTTCAAACACCTGTTTGTTCTTTCTGTTTCCAGTCATTAAATCAGTGCTGCATGACACTCTAACTCTTAACTTTTTATATCCAGTCATAAAGTTGACTTTCAGCACAAAGATACTTATAAACAAATACAAAGTCTTATTTTTCTCTCTTATTGATGTAAGGTTTGGCACTCTTTTGTCTGGTGCCATTAGACACCTTGATTATTGTGACAACTCTAGACCTGCCTGCTTTATCTAATGTAATCATGTGCAATGTCTACAGGTTGTTTAATAATCACACAGAGAACTGAGGAACTGATGCAGTTTATTGTTTGCTTCTATGATACAGAGATGTATAAAAACTGAAAATGAACATGTTTTGTAGTTTAATGATCTCCATATACATAAAGGGACATATTAATACTGGTTCATTTGTAAATTATTATACATGTAGACCACTGTAGTAGATAAAACTGTATGGTACATACACCTGCTTATGTGTTGCCTCACACTGTGTGTGATTTTGTTTCTTTTGTTAAGCAGCACTTACGTAGACAGTGCATTTCCAAACATGTTGAGCATTCAGAGTGTAGTCAACAGTAAGTTCTTTTAATGAATACCAGTTTTAATTTATAGACTGCCATGGCCTTAAAAATATTCTGTACAAAATACTGCACTGTGTTGCACAGACACTACTTGTTTTTCTCCATTCACATCTTTATGAGTAGAATCTGGGCTTTTAAAGTTCTTTTCTTATTCTTTGAAGCATGTTGCATACTTCCCTGATGGGATGTATGGTTCTGTAATGTAAACGGGGTATTTAAATTTGCTTCTGTATTTTAACACCATTAATGGCCACTGTGAACTGTTAGAAGGAATGTGGCAACTTGCTTGTGCCTAAAAAGAGGAATCAGATCCAAACTAGAATGTGTAACTATGTGGAGACTGCATAGGTTTGTTCACTGACCTATAGCTAAACTCTAATGTGCTTGTGTGTCTGTTCATTGCTTTCAGCATTTTTCAAGACTTCCAAATGCTACTACAAACATTTTCCTGTGCATTAACCTCTGCATGTGAAATCTTAACAGTTACTGAACTCTGTAAATACATGACTTTTTTTATTTAGGTGTATGCATTTTTCGTCTGTTTACTGCTCTTCTCAGCTTTATTCAATAAACTTGCATTTTGAGGGTTTGTATTGGCAGTTTTAACTTAAAATGTGCATCATGATGGGAGGTGCAGACTTTTTTGGAAGGGGGTGAAAAGAAAGGTACTATGAGTTGGGTACATAGACCATATGCTAGAAAGAAATCAGCTCAGCCCTCAAAGAATTGGGTATGTGGGCTAGTTAAAATAGAAATAAACTTTAAAAATATCCACAGAATTGATATTGTGACTTTTTTGGGGGGGGGGATGGGCAGGAAGAAGATGCCGCAACTTATAAAAACTCTTATGACACACCAAATTTGCACAGAATTGATATTGTGACTTTTTTTTGGGGGGGATGGGCAGGAAGAAGATGCCGCAACTTATAAAAACTCTTATGACACACCAAATTTAGTACTTTAAGTGCAAGAGCTAGTAAAGCATTTTATAATCCAGTTTTAAAAGTCAGACCAAAACCATACTAATAAGGTGAAATTGCAAGACATACCTACTTACTGACTTCAGTTCAGAATAAAAATATTTTAAATACCAAACACACTGGTTTTCGCACAAAGGCACATTTAGAGTAAAGCATTTGGCCCACTTTTGCTAGTATGTTATCTTCTGCACTAATAGTTAAGTTTATCTCATCAAAGCTATTGGAGAAATGATTTTATATATTTTACTCAGAAAAGTTTAGTTGGCTTTCTCTACATATCAATACTGTCATTCTGTACAGCCAACCCTGATGGACTAACTCGATGTGTGACTTAGCATTTCTGTCCCTAAGATATCACATTTCAATTCTTTTACTGAATCGAAGCCATTTTGTCAATCAGTCTGTTTGGTTACTGTCTTACCACTCTCCTACCAAAGGAGTGTGTGTGAGTGGGGGGCAGGGAGGGGAGCATTGAGTATATTTAGCTTAATTCTTGTTTTTATTTAATTCTTGTTTTAATTTTAAGTTTGTATCTGCTTTCAAAAATCGTGACTTCTAAAATAAGTCCCTTTGAGTCTCTCAAGTAAATTGGATGTTTTGGACCATTACAGTGTTTTTTGACGAACTAAATGCCTTGTCTGTTTTATCCATCTAGGACTGAGTTACACGGAAATGCTGTTGATCTCGTAATTACAACCTCTCAAAGGGTCTGGCAGGTTGAGAACTGGAGTGGAAGCTTAAATGTAATATAGCAGGCACCATGCTGTAACATCCAATTGGCCAAATGCTTCACTCTAAAAATGTAAACAAACCACCATGTTTGCTTAAAATATTTTCATTTTGTTGCAAATCTGTGAGGTCATGTCCTCAATAACACGCTAGTGAAGAGACTTGAAAAGGAAGACAGTAAAGCAGACAGTAGACTTATGGACTTAAGTTTGCTTTTCTGTGAGTGTGTGGCCCATTGCAGGTGTTTCCTGTTGGTAAATATCCCCCACACAAAGTTCTGTTTAAAATTCAGCTATTAATATAAATATGTTCTCGTCATTGCTGCCTCTTGGGTGTTCTTAGGGAAACAGAAGCAAGTTATTGACATGTTAGATGGACTGCAATGGGAAATTTCTTAACCTAAGAAACAGCAGTAGTCATTCATTATTTCCATTTCATTAATAAGCCTCCTCTTCAGTAAGATAATTCTGTTTTAAAATCCCAAGGCAGCAGGCACTTAGGTAATGCAGATTTCCTGGGAGGAATCAGGAAGGGGAAAAGATACCTTAGCCTCATTGTACAGGGGCTTGCAGGTCTTGCATTCATAAAAGGGATGTAGGCAAAGAATTGTCAGTTAAAAATGCTAATGTAGCTTGGTTCAGGATTGGCATTTGGGAGAATGTATTCTTTTCTTTGTGTTAACTGATTTTTTGTCCGTGGTGAATTGCTGAATGCCCTGTGTCGCCTTAGTTTTCCCATCCGTAAAATGAAGAAAGGATTTCTAACATGATTTCTCCCACTAACATGCTGATTCTAGCAGCCTAGAGATTTGATTGGTTTTGAAACAAAGCAGAGAAGAGATGAAAATGCCCACTTGTCTTAGTAAATATGTTCATATTGCATGGTCCTTCCACTTGGGAATAATCCAAAAATGCAGAAACATGTACATTTTATAACTTTAAAATTTAAAACAGTTAATGGCTGGAGATAGGCATTTTACAGAATGATGAAATAACTTACATTTTGCTTGAAGGAAATGCTGTAAACATACAGGTTTATATTTTGAAAGGATTTGCAAGTTTTAGAGTTTATTTTTCCCAGATTGCAGAAGAACGTTTACTATGGTGTACACTGTGGAAAAATATGTACCTTCTGCCAGTTTGAGGGTAAATGGTTTAGAGCTAATGTTTAACACTTTTTAACTGCTGTGTTGCTAGTTTCTACTAGAATTTATTTAGAGCTTTGGAGAAACCTGGTACGGTTAGAAAATACTTCTTTTCAAAGTAATTGGATGGGTGGGTTGGGTAGCAAAACCATAGTGTGCCTTTTGAACATGGGAAGTGTAGGATAGTAACCGATTGCTGATTATAGTATCTCCCCCAACCAGTTTTTTATATCATCTACAAGTTTGGCCTGCCCTCAGTGTTGTAGTCTGTATCTCACTATGTGCTATCTTGTTAATATATTTTAAGAGGATCCATCATTTCTATCTACTGTTACCCAATACATGAATTGGATAACTCTTTTTTCTATTGTATCTTTTATTCTGTAAGGAAAAATTCAAATTGCTATTATTTGTCATGCCACTAGCTAATTTATGAAAGTACTACCCCTCCTCACCATTCAAAGAAGGGTTAAGAGGCTGGCCGATTAGCTCAGCTGGTTACAGCACAGTGTTACACCACCAAGGTCAAGGGTTCAAATCCCTGTATCCCTGTACCCGCCAGCTTCATGAACAGACAAAAAAACCCCCAAAACAAAGAAGCGTTAAGAGTTTATATGATTCCTACTTTCTCTGGAAGCATCAATATGTAAAGGCTGTTCTGTGATGCATTCATGGTGAGTATTAGTTCCTGATGGATAGTTGCTGCATTTGGTTCAGTGGTTTAGTATTTAGAACAAGTGGAAGGGAATCTCACTTTTTTCCCAAGTTCCATTTTTTGAATAAGTTAATTTTTAATAGGTAAGTCACATGATTAAAAGATTTGAAAATACATAAAAAGACTGTCTTGATCCCACCCATTTCTGAGTAACCACCCCTCCATGCCTGGCCTTTACAGGTAACCCTCATATCAGTTTCTTATTTATCTTTCTAATATTTTCTTTATACAAAATAAAAAAAAGTAAATATGCATTTAAAAAAAAAATCACTTTCTTACATAAAGGTAGTATACTGATTCGAACATGGCTTTTCTTCACTTACTATGTCCTGGTGATCTTTCCATGTCTATGTATTGAGTTCCTCACTGTCTTTCATAGCACCATGGTTCCCATTTTATTGTGTGGTTTTCATTGTGCCAGGATTCCATCAATATGGGTTGTTTATAACCTTTTGCTTTTATAAATAGTACTGCAATGAGTCATTTTGTACATGTGTAGCAATTCACAGAAGCATATCAAAGGGTAAATGCATTTGTACTTACACTAGGAATTGCCAAATTGCCCTTCATAAGGGGTGTACCAGTTTTTATTTCTACTAATCTCTTTCCCCTGTCTTTTGTTAACAGCTTGTCCACATACTTTTGGATTTCCACCCATCAAATAGTTTGGAACTATAATTATATACTACTCAATTTTGAACCAAATGTGAAATTTAGCTCTTACAGAGCTGGGGAAACAATATTAACTGTATTCTGCAATTGGATCTTCCCCAGATTAGTTACAGGTAATTCCCTCCCTCCTTTTGTTTTGCTTAAGTTTATTCCCCCCATTCTTCATATAGCAAGTATACGTTGCTTCAGGAAAAAAGTAATAATCAGAGTTTTCAAAGTCTCATTACATCACTTGATTTTTTTTTTACATTATTGTATTGCTTTAGACACTATATCATTTATCGCTTCTTAAGAGTAGAAAAATCCCTCCTTTTGACAGACTATTTTAACCCAAGTATTTAACATAGGAAGCTCTGGGACTATACTTTGAGGTCATCATCGGGCCAGAATCCTCTTCTAGCTTTGCAGTTTTAGGAACCTCATGCATTGATTCATGTACTCAGACTCACAAGACTTGATTCCAAAAAACGGAATCAGCCTATTTATAATGGAGCATATTTTTAAAGGCATTGAAGTACTTGTTAGCCAGGTCACTTCCTTCCACGTACAAAAGTAAGGAGATTAAATCTGGACTACCTTGTGTGATGTAACCCCAAATCACAGATTTAGGACCATGATGTGTAGAAGCTGCACAGTTAAAACAACTTGAGCTGGATGAGTTAAACAGAAATCGAATTAGACTTGAGGACTCAAGACTTTTTTTCAGCTGTTCTTGGACTGGGGAGTTTTATCCCTTGTCCTGTTTTATAATGTTTCCTGAGACATGTTTTTCTCCTAAAATAGTGCTTTGAATATTAGAGGGGCTTAGCTTTTTAATTCATCCAGTGGTTCTCAGGTTATATGTACCAGACACTTTTACATAGTTGCTGTGTTATATAAGGTACACAGAGTTGAAGAGCATTAATAATAGGGCTCACTACATATCTAACACTGTTGTAGGTACATTTTATACATATGCTTAATTCTCACAACTGTTGTAAGTTCTGTTCTTACCACTCTCCCATTTTATAGTTAAGAAAACAGGTCCAGAAAAGTTAAGTAACTTCCCAAGGTCACTCAGAGGGCAGAGCTACAGTTTGAACACCTGGCCATTCCTGACAATCAGACTTCTGAGTCTGGGTTCTTAGCTATCATCTCTTTGGCGTTCCCATGATAAAACAATTTCTACAATGAAATTGCCTCCTTTTTTATCAGTCCCCTGATGCTTTTGTGAGATTATGTGCAAAAAAACCTATCACAAATCAAACTATGATAGCTACTTTTACTTTGTGGGGAGTCCTAGTCTAAAGGGCTAGTCACAAGATAATTCATTTTCTTTCAGTTCAATTTAATTGCAGAAAGAAACACTATATGAACCTAGCCCCTAAATCCAAGGCTGTGAATTGCAGGACACTAATCTCAGCATTGTTGCCCCTGGGGTGGCTTGGGAAGAGTAGAAGGACTGTATTTCTCTGCTTGAGGGCCAGCTATTTGTAATGTGAATAATTGCCCTGGACTAAAAGTGTGGGAGACCTGAGTAGAAGCTTGCTTTCTTTCTTACCTTTTTTTCGGTGGCTGGCCAGTACAGGGATCCAGGGATCCCCTTGACCTTGGTGATTTTTTCTGCCTAGAGCCAGCAAGCTCTGAGAATTGAGCGCCCAATCTGATTTTTTCTGTATGGTTTGCAGAGTACACCTTGCAATGTTTTCCGTGAAAATTAAATGAGGACACATGCAAAAGTGTTTTGAAAATCCTAGGACCTATACTACTGGCAGCTATTGTCAGTTTTACAAAAAAAAAAAAAAGCGTCTTCCAAAAGTTGGATGGTTTTCTCTGGTTATTAGAAGAGATTTATTTTTATTAAAGTTTTTTTCTAATGTGAGGACAAGAGCTGTCATCAATGTGGTCTACAGTTGACTATAGTGGGAGATCAAGTTTAAGTTAATATTTGCAATAAGGTAACTTAGGAAGGAAACATACAGCATGCAACTTAATATTCACATTCAGTTTGCAAGTTCCAGGAAGGCAAAACCTAAACTCAGGATCAAGGGCTGGAGGTGGGCTTCCAGCAGGGTCCGTAGGTGTCCTTCACAGAGGGGGAAAGAGCAGAAACTGTGTAATCAGAAGATCCTGGCTCAAGCTCTTTGTGCTCTTGTTACTGCTTGGGCCTACCTTTCTCTCACAATTTTGGGGAGGAACAAGGCTCTGCCAACAAAAAGGACCTTACTATGTGCCAAATACCATGTGTTATAATCAAATGTTTCTTCTGAGTCCCCATCACCCCTTTGTATTGCAGAAAGTCCCCTGACCCTGAAAATGTGATGAGAGTGCCATATGACAACTTATCCTCTTAATCACTCCCTTGGTCACTCAGCCAACCTCTGATTTTGGGGTCCAGACATGCTTTGCTTGCCAAGCTTTCCAGGAACCCTGGTAAAACATGCACATGGTCTAAACTTAGGGAAGGCAAAGCTTACTGGCATTTTCAAATGCAGCAAACAAAAAACAGAAACCCTAAACACTAAACCTGAACGCAGCCCTTCACAACTGAAATTTGCAACCTTCTTAATTATCATAGGACGTAGATACGGAAGGGTAAAGTGATTTGACTGGAATCTATCCCACACCTTAAAGTTTAGGTCCCTGCTGCGGTTCACAGGAGACTTGATGGGAGTGGAAAGGGCAGGAGAGGACGTGTTTAAATAGATCCAGTAAAAAGTAATTTGGTGGTGGTGGCTGCTTTGAGTTCTACCCCAACCCCTTTTTGATAAAGATCTTATTTCTGAGACAAAGGCAATATAACATAACTCAGTATTTCCTGAAATTGTCAGGCCCACGAACACTTGTTATACACACATTTCCGGGACCCTCCGTTGGAGTTTGATAAGTCTAGGATGGGATCTGGGAATACTGTTTTTTTACAAGTACTGTAAGCAATTCTTACAAGTTGGGGTGTTCTATGAAAAGAGAAGAATTCGGAATATCGTTTTGTAAAGTCCTTGAGGTAAGAGGTAGTATACCTACCCCATCACAGAAAGACAAGTTAAAAACCTTGCCCTCGATATGCAAAAGTAGATCCTTTTATGCAGAAATGTTCTTTTCCTTCCTCTTTTCCTATATGCATTTTAACTGCCACCACCCCTAACCTAGACTTGGAGTGACTTTTTCCTGTCCCAGCTCGGCCAGACGGACGCTCGGCCCAAAGAGAGATACGGTCTACCCAGGGCCGGGCGGGGTCAGGGGCCACGTCTGTCTCGCATCCGTCGGGCGCTCTCGTGTCGCGCTCGCATTGGCTGGAAGTTCCCTCGCCCGGGGCCCGACCGGTCCATACTCGCCACGCCAGCAGGTGCGGGCTCCCGACCGCCCAGGGGGCGGGGCCCGGGGACGGGGCGGGGCCAGAGGCCGGGGCGGTCCCGAGGCCAGGGCGGGTC
>NW_007727339.1:259159-259663 GCF_000696425.1 Galeopterus variegatus | reverse complement strand
GGGGGGAGTCCCGGGCCGCGCCCCGCTAGTTCGGCCCCGGCCGGGCCAATCCCTGGCGACCGGGCGGGCTAACGCGGGGCTTGGCCGGTCGAGCCCGGGTGGCGGGGGGTGGGAGACAATGGGTCAGTTCCTGGTGCGTCACGGGGGAGTTCCTTAAGGGGGAAGTGAGCAGAGATACGAGAAGGGCGCGGGCAGCGGCGGTCAGCGGGGAAGGCCCGCCGCGCTTTAAAATAATGCCCGCGGCGTCCGCGCGACCATGCAATGGCGAGCGCTCGTCCTCGGGCTGCTGCTCCTCCGGCTGGGCC
Organism: Galeopterus variegatus; assembly: GCF_000696425.1. Lineage (NCBI taxonomy): Eukaryota > Metazoa > Chordata > Mammalia > Dermoptera > Cynocephalidae > Galeopterus > Galeopterus variegatus. Next base: position 259,358 of record NW_007727339.1, on the reverse strand, counting down.
TCCACGGAGTATTGTGGCTCGTCTTCGGGCTGGGGCCCAGCATGGGCTTCTACCAGCGCTTTCCGCTGAGCTTCGGCTTCCGGCGCTTGAGGGGCCCCGACGGCCCCGCTTCGTCCGCCTCGGGGCCCGCGGACCAGCCCGGGGGACCGTTGGGGCCGACGTGGCTGCGGCCGCCGGTGGCCGGGGCGGCGGCCGGGGG
>NW_007727339.1:232849-259095 GCF_000696425.1 Galeopterus variegatus | reverse complement strand
CGGCGGCCGGGGGGCGCGGGACTTCGCGGCCGCCCGGGACGGGCGTGTGTGGCCCGACCCACTGGGGCTACGCTCTGGGCGGCCGGGGCCGCGGCCCGGACGAGTACGAGAAGCGCTACAACGGCGCCTTCCCGCCGCAGCTGCGCGCCCAGATGCGCGACCTGGCGCGGGGCATGTTCGTCTTCGGCTACGACAACTACATGGCGCACGCCTTTCCCCAGGACGAGCTCAATCCCATCCACTGCCGCGGCCGGGGGCCCGACCGCGGGGACCCGTGAGTAGCCGTCGCCAGTCGACGCCCGGGGTCGCGCACCCCACGCGCTTCCTTCCGTCCTCCAGGTGCCCCCAGGGGTGCCAGGGCCTTTAGGGTCCGTGGGGTAGCGTCCGTCCGCTCCGTGTCCTGGGCTGACCACTTTTGAGGTCCCCCTTGGCTTGAGGGTGCTAGATGGGCCGGCGGCTGTTCTCTTTCTGGATTCTCCCGGAATTTTCGAACTTCAGGACAGCTGTCTAGCTCAGTCTCTTTTACAGATGGGGAAACTGAGGCCCAGAGACCGGAAGGGAGAGTGGCAGTGCCAAGGGCTAGCGTGTGTGTGTATGTGTGTGTGTGTGGAGGGGGGTGGTTCTAGACTACCATCTCGAACTCTTTCCCCAGATGAACATATAGTCTAAATGTAAATGTAATTCCTATGTAAACACAGCTTCAGAACAAGCCCTTGTTTCCCTTCTAATTGGATTGCCACAACCAGCTCTTTGCCTTATGAAAATTCAGGAGTTGATCCCAAGAAAGGACTTCTCCAAAGTCATCCAGTGAGTTTAAGGCAGAGGGATTACAGCCTTTCTCCTTTACGGGGTCTGCTTTTAGACTGAGAATAGTTAGGTGGGAGGGAGGCAGGGAGGCTGTCAGGTCCAGATTTGGGGTCCTGATACTCTAGGTGAGATTCCTTGTACGCTGAATTCTCTGTCCCATAAATTCTCCCACTCTGGTGGCAGGACTGTCAGGAGAGGTCAGCTAGTCCTCACCATCCACTAGTCTTGTTTGCAAAGGCTGTCCTCTAAGGGTCACTGCTGTTGACATCAGAGTCCAAGAGGGCAGCACACCCAGCGGAGGACCTGGAGGAGAGGGGTGTGCATTGCCATGGACGCTGTTAGGCCGGATAGGTGACTGCCTTCCTCTGTTTACCTCGCTTGGGTGGGGGTGGAGGATTTGGGTTGCTCAGTGCCTTGACACAGCTCATGGCTGCCTTGGACGTTTGCGTTTTCCATCACCTTGTGGAACAAGGGAGTCTGAGAGGTTCAAAGAGTTTTTATGATGGTTTGGTTATCCACAAATTCTTGTCTTAAATTGCAATTTGAGAATATGATGTTTTAGTGAAACAGGAGCACATCACAGGCTAACTTCAAAGGACTAGGCCTTTCCAAAATTGTAGGAAACTGATGAGTTATTTTTCTTGTTTAAGCATATCAGCCTTCATACATACAGTTTTTTTTTCTTTTTGAGCAAAAACTTTATTGAATTTTGAAAAAAAAAGTACTGGGCCTTTCCAGATTTTACAAAGTGAATGAGTTATTTGTTTCGCTTAATTAGAGGGGATTTTATACCTATTATTATATTTTCTTTCAATCTTTCTTTTTTTTTTTTTAGGATAAACTTAGCTAAATTTTTGGGGAAAAAAGCCTAAAATTTCACCAGTTTTTAAAATTTATCTTTCCTGCTAGCTCCTGCCCATATGCCTATACTCTCTTCACATAATTGCAATCGAAGTGTGTATACATATTTTGGATCTTAATTGTGCTTTCTCACTAATGCATGCGCATAGTATTGCAAAGAAAGGAGAGAGCACCTTCAGTAAGTGCCATTATTCTCTCTCAGACTCTTTCTCAGATTTGCCTTTTCTGGTGGACTTAAGGACCATTGTTTATTGGGGAATTGTGACAATACTTTCAATTGGGAATATGATGGATTGGAGAGTGAGTTGATGACATCTTTGTTTTTCTTAATGAACCATAAGAGGCCTCTAAAGAATTGGTAGCCCCTCTCCAGCAAGGTGAGGTGGTTGATTTAACATGTTGGTCCGGGTGGTGTCCTGTGTGACTTAAGCCGTTGTTTCAGGAAGAAAGCTGCTGCTAAGTGGTTTGGTTTGGTTATACAGTGGCAATCTGTGTAAGTTAAGGTCAGGTTGCTTTAAGACAGATATGTTGTCATTGGAAAGATGGTGTTAGTATTGGTGGGGCAGGACAGCATTTGGGGAGTTGTGCACAGAGGTTAGTAAGCTTTTTGGTTGCTAAACTTTTGTGTCTTTAAGGAGATGAAAGAGCCCTGGAGTTTTGGTGGCACTGGCCACTTACAAAGAGTGGAAAGGTTAATTTTTTGTACTCTCTTTCCTTAAACTCCTTTCAGGCTTTGGTATTTTTGAGGAAACTTTAGAACCAGGTCTTTGTTGTTTTGACTGAAATAATAGGGCACATTTACATCCCCCAAATAAATATTCTGTAATAAAACTCTGTCAGATTTATTTTATTTTATTTTATTTTTTTTGTCTTTTTGTCTTTTTCCGTGTCCGGCAACGGATCGCAACCCTCAGTGTTGCCCCCGTACCGGACCGGGGACCGGCAACGGGATTGCAACCCTCGGTGTTGCTCCCGCGCCTCGCTCAGCCAGTGAGCGGGAACCGGTCCGTATGTGGGATCCGAACCCTCGGGCGGGAGCGCTGCCGCGCTTCCCAAGCGGTGCACTTATCCAGTGCGCCACCGGGCCGGCCCCTGTCAGATTTATTTTTTAATCAAATGTATTCTAATGATTGCTGTCAAATATATTCTAATGATTCTTCTAAAAAACTGAACTCGCCATAAGAACATTATGTAAAAAGTACAGATACAAAAATGGGTGCTAAACATGTGTGTCTTTTCTTTTTAGCCACTTTACTTGAGGCTTATCTTGCCTGTCTTGTTTGCCTGGGGGTTGGGTGACGTGTTAATAAAACCTGAACACTTTAAAAATAGCAAATCTAGGAGCTGGCTGGTTAGTGCAGTAGCTTAGAGCACAGCCATATAACACCAAAGTCATTGGTTTGGTTCCCTGTACCAGACAGCTGCCAAAAAAGAAATAAATAAAAATAAAAATAGCAAATCTTTCTGTCCAGCTAGAGATTACTATGCAAAGTCAGTTCTTCTCACATCCCCAATTTGGGTTGGAGGATCCACATTAAGAGTTTCTTTGACTAAATTTAGATATTACATTTTCATAATCCTGTAAATGCTAACTATAGTTCAGGGCTTGGATATGTGACCATTCTTGCTGACTCCTCAAACATATTGCTGTTAAAACAAAAAAGCAAATCTCAAATTAACAAACCACACCAATAGTGGCCCCAAACCTACTCATTCCTGGGCACCCCAGCTTATGATGACCTCCTCTGCATTCCTCTTTCTCTGAAGTCCTGCCCTCCAGAAGCAGGCCCCCGTCTTTTTTTCTGTGATGTCATTGAACTGTATGAACATGAGTCTCCTTAATTTACTCAGTTCTCCTTTAAGTTCCTTTCCTTTGAGCTGCTATTCCACATTTTACATTGCTTGAGAATTGAATACTATGTGTATTTACCTACATTTCCCTTTGTCTTGTCTTCCCAGATTCTCAATCCCTGGAACGCAGGGACTGTTTCTTATCTTATCTCTGTGCCTACACAGCACCACGTAGATTTCTGAACAGCTGTACAGGTTAAGTATATGGGGAAAATTTTTTTTAACACACGTGTGATTTTGTTAGCTATATAATCAAGAATTTTCTTTTTTTTTGTCTTTTTCCGTGTCCGGCAACGGATCGCAACCCTCAGTGTCGCCCCCGTACCGGACCGGGACCGGCAACGGGATTGCAACCCTCGGTGCTGCTCCCGCGCCTCGCTCAGCCAGTGAGTGGGAACCGGTCTGTATGTGGGATCCGAACCCTCGGGCAGGAGCGCCGCCGCGCTTCCCAAGCGGCGCACTACAGCAGTACGCCACCGGGCCGGCCCATAATCAAGAATTTTCTATCAGAGGCCGTACTTTTCTCCATCTTTTCTGTTTTGAGTGATAAGAACTTTAAAAACTCATAGTGGGTGAGTGCCGTGAACATTCGCACATGGTGACATTAAGTGGAGCGTTCAGTTTTGTGGTTCAGCCAGCTGGATATGTAGAAAGATGTGCACTTTTGAGCCTCACCGTGTTCTGGAAGACTGAGTTCTTGGCTTGAGACACTTAAATGGTGTCTGGTCAGACTGGACATCAAGAATATCTACAAAGAACAAATCCACAGTCTTAGCTGCATAGGATAATTTCATGCTGTTAGGCCAAAAGAGTTTCAGGGAGTCTTATTTTTTCCTTCATTCCCCTCCCCCCCTTTTTTTTTTTTTCTATTTTGGCGCATTTTGAAGGAGTGTATAGCAATTATTTGGTAGAAAAGAATGAAAAGTGTTCTAGTGAACACCCCAGATCTTTGAGTGGACTTGTCTGATTAGCGTGGAGAGGAGGAGCCACCACAGTTAATGCAAATACATTTTCTTTCTTTCTTCTTCTTTTTTTTTTTTTTTTTACTGTGGCAACTGTTATCAGTTGTTAGTGACTGCTTGGGCATTGCATCAAGAAGTATTTTAAAACTGGATCTGTTTTAGTTCTAGACTAAAAGTAAAAGCACAATAAAACATGGGAAGGCGTGCAGTGCTCAAAATTAGTAATGCCTTCCACGGGCTGTGCAGGTGGGGACAGGGACACATGCCACAGATTAAGCTGTACCTCAGGAGAGGGTGGTTACATGTGGTTTGCTCACTCACCATCTAGCTTGGTTGCTAAATGATGATTTTTCTGGTGCGGTGGGTTGTTAGAGCCCACTCTGAGCAGTAGATCAACATAATAAATATTCAAACCCAGCAGAATATACTTGAGTTGGCAGAACTGAGCATGAGGATCTCGTGTCTCTTATGACCCCCTCCTCCAACCTTCAACATTTCCCGTATCCCTTCCGGCTGGCAGTACCCTTGAGAGGCATATTTGAATCCATAGCTTTCGCCTTGTGAGGACCTTGTGATATTACAGAAATTTATTTAGAAAGAATCAACAAATAGAAGAAGGAGGCGTGGTTTTCCAGCCATACAGTTTGCTGATTTCATGGCTTGTGGGAGACGAGATAGCCCTAGTTCGTAGATAGCCCCCTCTATATCACTTGTTTTAAAAAATGTAGCTAAAATTTTGCTATAAATTCTTTGTTCTTGATTAAATGGCATAATATGGCATAACACAAGGCAATTGGAAGGTTCAGATAAGATGACATACTTGTACCTGCTTTATTATGTAAGGCCATTTCACTCCAGCTGAGGCACGTAGCAGGCCTGTCAAGGAACACAGCAAGCCCCCCAGAACATGGGAGATGCTATGCTGTCCCCCAGAAGCTTCTCTCACTGGGGGTGATCCAAGGGAAAGATAAAGTGCTCTGGGGATAATGATGGAAGACTCCAGATATCAATGAATCTGTTACTGGAAATAAAACTGGAGCTTTTTCACTTTGGCCTCTAATAAATGAAATTTCAAAATAGGTCTCCCCTTACTATCATTTTTTTCAAGCTTCTGCAATTATTTTCTGGGTTTGTGGGAATGGGCCAGTAGAGTAAATGAGGTCCCCAGAATGTTTCGAGCCGTACTTTTTTACTTTAATTATTTCTCCATCCCTACCTTTCCCAAATGTATTAGTTGTTATGGTTGTGGTTGTCACTTTTACTGTTATAAAGAAATATCAGAGTGACTGAAGAGCTTTACCCTTGTTGTCCTGAAGTTGTTCTTGAGATTGTTTCAGAATGGAAAATTGGTGTTGATTATGGGGGTGGGAGGTGTGTGGCGGAAACATCTATGCAGCTCCAGTTAAGAAGAAAGGGCCTCAATTCCTGCTTTGGTTCATGGTAAAAGACGTCTCAGAATTAATGGAAATAATGGGGATTCTTTGGATGAGGTGTTACTGAAAAGATGATATAAAGAAGTTAATTTATTCCCCCATCCAGACGACAGATGAGTAACACTGAGACTAGCTGAAGGTATTTACTACTTATGTATGTAATTGGCTGGAGTGTTTAATTTCTGTATTAAAGTGTTACAGGTAGGTCACATGACAAGTCTCTCCTTTAGTTCCTAGTGATTGCCAGATCTGAGCTTTTTGAAGCTGGACATGATCAAAGAGAGCATTTATGGTGATAAAACTTTCTCAGAGAGGGCAAATGACTCGTGCACCATCTCCTGACTCCCCGATGAGTGTTCTTTCCACTATAGTACAAGTGTGTCTCTGTGGTTTGTGACTCGATTCTACTTACAGACACTGTAGAAGCTTGCTTTTGAGACAGAAAGACCTTTGCCATACTGATCCACCCATAATCAGTTCCTGAGTAAATACAAGTTGCTGGCAGTTGTAGTTTCTAATAGGTGTTTAGTTTTAGTGTCTTTTTACACTTTTAAAATAAAGTACCTTTGTTTAATTCTTAATTTTATTTCTTTTTCAGTTCAAATCTGAACATCAATGATGTACTAGGGAACTATTCATTGACTCTTGTTGACGCGTTGGACACACTTGCAGTAAGTGTTCATCTTTTTTTAAAAGAAAAAAAATTAAGATTTTTTTGAGTTGATTAACCCTAATTTCCCCCAGCAATGGGAATTTCAGGGAACAGGAACCTGATACTCCAAATGTATTGCTAGCTTTGATAGCTATTATTTATTTTAATGACCTTAAATGGGAAGAGCAAGGAAAGAGTTGGTGGTTAAATGAGGGGAAATGTGATTCTCCTAAAAAAAAAAAAAGAAGGGAAGAAATGTGTAATTGTGTTTTGTTTCCCACTATCTTATTCCATAAAGGAATCAGTCCATAGAGAAATCCATTAATGTTTACATTTATTGTATTACTATTTCAGGAATAAAAGACAGAAGATCTCAGAGTTGTAGGTACCCTGAAACACCACCTGGCTCACAAGAGTGTGTCTGAGCCCTGGGCTAGCCCATATGTGGAGCTCTCTACAAACACTCCTTTTTATTTGCTGTTGCTTATTTTATGGACACTATCCACTCCATACTTGAGCTGCCAACTTGGGTGCTGCCTTTACCTCCTCATCCTTTGGCCAGATATGCAGAAACATAGTAAAGGCAAGAAGACACTGTGGACATGATACATGATCAGGCTGTGTCTATGGGCTTAGTCTAATTCATGCCCTTTTGCTATAGAATACAATTTCCAAGGGACTATATTACAGCACAGCTTTGTTTTTAAATCTCCTTAGAAAAGGTGGTTTTACAACTTCTTTGCTCTCCTTCATTGTCCAACAAGCTTTTCCCATTAGGAAATTCTTACTGCAGTCTAGCCCAAATCCTGTATTTAATGATTTATTCTGGTTTCTTTTAACATTTCTTAAAAGTGTTTAAAGCTGTTTCAATTAACAGTTTAGAGTTAAAAGGAGTTAGAAATGAGTAATGAGTAATGAGTAATGCTACCTAAGTTTGCATTACGCTGTTCAGGATCTTGCTATTAGTAGAATTATCAGAATTTGGAAAGACCTTGAGAGATCATTGTACGTTCTCATTTTATAAATAAGTAGCAGAACTAGGACCCTTGATCTAATAGAAAATCTAGAGTACTGGATTTGATTCTACTAGACTGTAGTTGCAAAGCAATTTGGTTTCCCAGTATCTTCTTCTGAAGTTATCGCTGCTCCATTTAAGTCATCACTGATCAAAATGTGCCCAGACAAGTATTCCAGCCTACTTAGAGCTAACTTGTTGAAGATACTAGAGGATGACTCAGCCTACAAGGGTTGCTTAAAAAGAGAAGTCCTAAGACTCATATACAGCTTATGAAAGCTCACTTTTCTCCCTGAGCCTTTTTTTTTTTGTTCCATTTTGTCTTTTTATCTCTCTGCCATACTTGTTAAGTACAGAGACTTTATCTCTATTATTCAGTGTGGGAATGCAAATATTTGTTCAAAAAATGAATTTCTACCAATCCAGCATTTCCTAACACAGATTTCAAGGATGTACTCCCTGAAAGTAGAGTTCTGTTCCCAAATGAACTTGAGAAATTCTGTGTCTGTCCCACTATTGGAGAGCCATAATGTGCATCAACATTTTAAAGGCTCTGAGAAGTTCTGCAGTAAATAAACCTATTTAACTCTTCTGTCCAATCCAGCTTTCTGAAACATGAGTGAATGATTTTATAGCCTGGTTTGGTTACTCTGGGCTCTGTAAGTATCTGAGTAAAATGGAAAATTGCAATATGTAATTAAGAGTTGCTGGCTTCCTTTACCATCTTCTACTTGATCTGAGATCATATCATCATCTGCAGCTGCACCAGATATTGTTGCTGGTGAACATCTGTAAGGAAACAGACCCACCTCTGTGGGTTTCATTGTAGAATATCCGGCCTTTAATGTGTTAGCCTGTCAGGCTGACTTTTCAGGTGTTACTTATGTTGAGGTTTTCCTTTTCTTTTGTTAACGTTTTAAACAGGCTTTGACAGGTGTGCTGTGGAAACACTCAGAAGAGAGCAGTACTATGACCATTGGCTGCAACTTGCAGTATTATTGCATAATCTTTTAAAAGGAAAGAACTGAATGTCAGAAAAGAAACATCTGTACTTGCTCTGTATGTTACAGCAAAGTAATTATAAGTGGGAAAAGATGTAGCAGACCAATAGATATTAGGAAGTAAGACCTACATGAAAGAAGTAGTGTCTGATAAAATTATTTGTTTTTTCTTGATTTTTTTTTTTTCTTTTTGGTGGCTGACCGGTAAGGGGATCCACACCCTTGACCTGTAATCCTTGATTTTTTTGTGTGTGTCCTTAAAATGTCATTGTAGTGATAAGATTGTCATAAAATTTGGAATAGAATGAAGTCATTTCAGTTCAGGTTAATCTATAAAATTTTATGCCCAATTTGCATTTTGTGTAGGAGAGGCTTGGTGTATGACATTGTATCCACACACCCAAAATAGGAATCATAATTCTAGATCACTTTTTAAAAAGGACATAGAGCTGATTATTTGTATGTTTTGTTTTATGTGTCCCTGGCTTTATGCTGTGTTCCAAAACCTATTATTACTATTTATCAAACTGTTTAGACATCTAGATGACAAGCAAGTTCAGTCAGTTTTTGAGATGTTTGGGTCTCCTGAGAGACAAGCACCCAAGCTGTTGATTTATTTGCGGAGCACAGGGAAAGTCATATTTTTGTTTTCTCAATTTTTAAATCTATTTTTGCCCATTCCACAAGTTTTGGGAGCTACAGTGCCTTTCACGATAAATAAGTTGAGACTGAAGTTTGAGGGAGAATGGTGTGGGAAGACAAGGAGTGCCAGTGATTTTATGAGGAATTATCTTCACAGTTTTGCCATTTGGAGATAGGATTCTTGAGTTGGAAGAAATAGGCTTGCCATCTGGCCCGGAATACGTTCTGAGAAATAACTGTGCTTCTCTACCTTTTGTGTTTTTACTCCTGCAGTGGCAAAACCACACACAGACGTTTAGATGATGTGGCCTGCTGCTGTGATCATGTAGCCTGTTTCATTTCAAGCTGCTGTAATGGTCTATGTTCCTCTTTTTAAAGGTAATGGGAAATTCATCCGAGTTCCAGAAAGCAGTCAAGTTAGTGATCAACACAGTTTCATTTGACAAAGATTCCACTGTCCAAGTCTTTGAGGCCACGATAAGGTAAAATAGTACTTACAATGAATTGAAGGCTTCTTTTTGTGTATGTATAGAGAAGGATTCCTGTGAGGGTCTTCTAGCCCCAAGATCTACGTAGAGAGTCCATATAAACCTTGTGGGCACAGTGCACATTTTTCATGTTTAGTTTTATATTTATACAAATTGGTACAATTGATATTTCAAAGTAATCACACATTTTGGACTAAACAGAAAGACACTTATGTTTTAATGGGGGTGTAAGAAGGTGTCCCTCTAATGCAGAGTTTCATGGTTTCCCTTTATGTCTGGTCTCATTTCTTGCATTCACTGTGTCCTAGGAAAACCCCTACATATTTCTAAAAGAAATAAGAGTTTCCCATCTCACCTACCACCTACTGAAAACCACTGCTTACCATTTTGGTGTATTTCCTTCTCATGTTTGTCCCTTAGTAATCTCTCTCTCTCTCTTTGTTTAATGTAGGGATCATATTCTATGCCCAGTTTTGTATCTTGCTTTCTTTAGTTTGATATATTATGACTTCTTCTGCTTAATGTCATTTTTAAATAATTATATTACTGCATAACATTTCAGTTTACAGATGTAATATTTATTTAAGATTAACGTTATGAAAACATTTGTTCTGAAAAATGTCACAGTCCACTTCATATCATTGGAAGGGGACATTTGTGTGTCTACAGGGCATAGATCTAAGCTGGGAGCCTCCTGCCTCTGAGTGGTCCATTTTCTCCTTGTTCTCTTCTCTTTCTCCTCACCTTGCCTCTTTACCAGATATTAGAGAAGTTCATCAGTTGCTTGGCAGCCAAAACTAAATAAGTTACTTATTTAGTTGTCTTGCCTTTTTCTCTTTGTTATATGGCTAAGTTTTTTCCCCAGGTGAGATAAATCAAGAGTAATTTAGTGGAATAATAAGTAAAATTTATTGAGGACAATCAGTATACTCCAATTAATACACTCTCTTAATGCCCTAACATTAAGATTGTAAAATATGTTAATATTTAAATGGTATTTTTCTTGGTAGCCTCAGATGAATGATTCCCTTTCTCCCTGTCAGTAATGTGGTTAACTAAGAATCAATCATGTACTATCAGAACTGGAAAGACTTTAAGAGGCCATTAAGTCAAGTCCTTCTGACTCCAGGCAGTTCTCAGTCCACAAGGAAATAGAGGCTTCTTCTGTCGTTTTTAATTTGCATTTACCAGCAACGTGATTTCATTATTTTTTGTTCTTCCTGTCATTAGGGTCCTGGGAAGCCTCCTTTCTGCCCATAGAATAATAACTGACTCCAAGCAGCCCTTTGGTGACATGACAATTAAGGATTACGATAATGAGTTGTTGCACATGGCCCATGACCTGGCTGTGCGGCTCCTCCCTGCCTTTGAAAACACCAAGACAGGGATCCCATATCCTCGGGTAGGTTTGAACCTTTGTGTTTGACAATTTGCCATCTTCCTGAATTAAAACTCTTTGCTGTATTAATTTATTTGGAGGAAGGAATAATGGGGCTGAGGTAGAATAGGAAAGTGGTGTCCTTGAGAGAATTCGGTCCTAGGTATGATGTAATTGTTTTTTAATCCATTCAGCATTTACTGTGTGTGACATACCTGATTTAATCCTTCCCTTTAGGGAACTTATGTTTCTGTGTTCAGTATGATTAAGTCCTTTTACTTGTGTGATTTTTATCTTCTGCTACAAAATAGTGTGGGCAGTTTGTGTTCATTTCTGACTTGGGTGTATTTTCCTAAAGATCCTCACATGTATATTACAGGAGTTCAGTGATTGTTTTTTTGAATGCTTCACATGATCTTCAAGTAAAGCCTGCACAGACCAGCAAGTTAGGTGCTGATTTAAATGCAAGATCTGGAAGGAGATTATATCTTTGTGGCATCTGATTTGTTGAGCCCAGAACTCCTCTGGGAATTGAGTCAGCCTTTTGGGTAACCAGCGCAGAACTGCCACACCATGGATCCTCTGTGGTGAAGCCAGCTGTCATGTTCTGCTATGCTGACTTTTCCTCCCAGTCTGAGATTTGTCTGTGTCTGCTGAGCAGGAGTGAGGTCACAGTTGCTCACTTAAAATTTGTAAGTGATTCCATAGCTTGCCTTTGTTTCTAACCCCAAAGCCTTGTTGTTTTGCAAACATGAAGAAAACCTGCTGGAAAGAGATGGTTTAGTGAATAGAATTATAATTATTTCCTGAAGACTTGCTTTTATTAATAAGATGAGTCTCTGCTGTTCTTATCTTGTGTCTTTTTATTTTTACTTTTTATTTTTTTTGGTGGCTGGCCAGTATGGGGATCTGAACCCTTGACCTCAGTGTGTTACAAGGCTGCTCTCTAATAACTGAGCTAACTGGCCAGCCCTTTGTCTTTTAAATTTAACTCTCACATTCATCTCAGATGCAACTTGGGAGGCAGTGCACTGACTCTCACCGTGGTAAGCTTGGCTTGTTAGTCAAATGTAGTATCTGTTTTCTGGCCTTTCACCCCAGTGGGTTCCTTGAGTGTTGCCATGAAGCCTTTGTCTCTTCCTGTCCCCAGGTGAATCTAAAGACAGGAGTTCCGCCTGACAGCAATAACGAGACGTGCACGGCAGGAGCTGGTTCCCTCCTGGTGGAATTTGGGATTCTGAGCCGACTGCTGGGGGATTCCACGTTTGAATGGGTGGCCAGACGAGCAGTTAAAGCCCTTTGGAGCCTCCGGAGCAATGATACAGGACTATTAGGTGTGGAGGCATCTTCTTGTGCCAGTGGGACTGCATACCGTCTGGTCCCCTCCCCTTTGAGCTTCTCTGAGGCTCTCCCACCCTCCACCACTTCTTCGCTGTACCATTGAATCTGAAAATTGACGACTCAGTGGCCCTCAGTGTCTGCCACATCCAGTTTCTTTATATGACCTTTTACTTAGAGTGAGGCTGTAAAGTTTGATGGAAAAGACTAATGTTTCTGCCGTTTGAGGGCTCCCTTATGATTTGGATCCCTTGGCATATTCCACTTGAAAATTACTGTTAATGGAAATGCTGCAAAAAGAACTGCCCCTGAGGCAGATTTTATTGCTTCAATATAGGGTTCCAAATATAGGAATTTAGAGTTACTGGTGGAACAGCTTTTTCCTTTTAAAAAATCTAGGTGTGGAGTAGTAGATTGAAAGCCCAGATTAAACCTATATTAGGTGGGGGTTTTTCCACTGAGAATGTTTGGTCAAGGTGTTACTAAAAAATTATTATGGAAAATTTCAAACATAATAGAGATAAAGTATAAGGAATAATAACCCCTGTGTACTCATCATTCATCTTTAATAATTATCAGTATTTTGCTAACTCAAGATGTATAACTCAAATATGTTTTTACCTTATGTAACTGTTTGTCTCATATTGGAAAATATTTTCTTTCTGGCACTGGGAAGTAACTTGATTGGTTGTCCTCCAGCTGTAGTGGGTTGTTGCAAAAGCTTTGTTTTTTTTTTTCCTTTTTGTCTTTTTTCATGACCGGCAACGGGATCGCAACCCTCAGTGTCGCACCCGTACTGTGACCGGCAACGGGATCGCAACCCTTGGTGTCGCGCCCGCACTGTGTTCAACCAGTGAGCTGACCAGTCTCTATATGGGATCCGAACCCTCGGCGGGAGTGCCTCCATGCTCCCAAGTGCCGCACTCTACCGAGTGCGCCACCGGGCCGGCCCTAAAAGCTTTGTTTTTAAGAGTGATTTTTTATTTTTATATTTTTGGTGGCTGCCTGGTATGTTTTTTTTGTTTTTTAAGTTGTAAAATGTATATTCAAATTTGTATTTAACCACAACAATAGAGATAAAGAAGCCACTCAGATTGTCAGTCTATCACCAAATGGTTGGTCAGTGTCTCCCTTAATTGTTAATTTTTTAGCTTTCCATAGATCCTTTCAGCCTGGCATGTGCAGCTTTTAAATATTTTCAGTTATAATATAATATAAACAAACAGTTTTATCCTGCCTTAATTTGGCAGGTCATCTAAGTGTTTCCAAGTTATTACCTTGTTTTCATAGTTATCATTTATTGGAAGCTACATAACTGTCCATTAACTCTTTTTCTCATGTTGGAGTCTAGTTATTTCTCTCCCTCTCTTTTTTCCATTTTACAGATAATTTTCTGGTAAATAACATTTTTTTTTTTTTAAGGATAATTTCCCAGGAATGGCTGTACTGGGTTAAAAGCTATGAACACTCTTTTGGGTTTTAAGATGTATTGTCAATCTGGAAAAGCGACATGACAAACCTGTTTTCCTTTTACGTTAAATGTATATCTCCATTTTTGTGTCAGTGGTTAAACATTCAGAAAAATCTCTAGGCTATCCAAGTTACTAATAGGACCGATAAAAATTTTAGGGTCAAGCCTTCACTCCTCTTACCTGACAAAGATGAAGGTGCTGAGGAACAGTGGGGTCGAAATAGGAGGTCTGTCCCCATCCCCCCCACCTGTCCCTCACCCCCAACTGATCCCCACCCCAAGATAATTGGAACCTGAAGCGCCCTGTTTATCTCCGCAGGCAATGTTGTGAACATTCAGACGGGCCATTGGGTTGGAAAACAGAGTGGCTTGGGCGCTGGGCTGGACTCCTTCTATGAATACCTCTTGAAATCTTACATTCTCTTTGGAGAAAAAGAAGACCTAGAAATGTTTAATGCTGCATATCAGAGTATTCAGAACTACTTAAGAAGAGGGTATGTCTCTTTTAACATCTTTTCTGTTGCCTAATTGAGCAAATAGAATGCATTCTGAAATGTTTCTATTTTTCTTAACTTAAATTCACAGGGTCTGTTCGTCTCTGCCCCCCCACCTTTACTGGTTGTTTGTCAGTCATTTGGGGGGTGAAGAGCTCTATTAGCTACTTAGTGCTGCATAGCATAGTACCCCAAAACCTAGTGGCTTAAAACAACAAACATCTCATGTTTTTTCTAAGGGACCAGGAATCCAGAAGCAGCCAAACCGACAGTTCTGGCCCAAGATCCCTCACAAGGTTGCTGTGGAGTTAGTTATGAGCTGGGGCTGCAGCCATGCCAAGGCTCGAGTTGGGGCGGGAGTATCCTCTGCCAGGCCCACGCCTGTGGTGGTTGGCAGGCTTCAGTTCCTCACTGGGTGTGGCTGGAGGTCTCACTTCCTGCCACAGGGAGCCTCTTTGTCGGTAGCTCGTGGCAGCTGGCTTCCTTCAGAGTGAGTAATTCGAGAGAGATAGAGAGACCAAAATGGAACCCCACAGTGCTTTCATGACCTCATCTGGGAATGACGTACCAACACTTCTGCCAGACCATTGGTCACCCGACCAACCCTGATATGGGAGAGGGGCTTACCCAGGGGTGTGACTGCCGGGAGGTAGACTGGTTGCTGTGTGAGATGACACATCCCTGTGTTTTAACTGTGGCTTTAGCTGCAGGTGGAGCTGTAATACAGTAGAGTTATCGAGTTGTTTTGGTTTTTTTACTTTCCAAAGAATTGTTAGAATTTTTCTTTTTACCTGGTAAAAGGACGGGTACACATTTTTTCCCTCTGAGTTTGTTTAAAATGACATTATTTGCCATTTCTCACTTGTGCATTCAGGTGGTAGGAGAGAGAGAGGGCCATTCGAAGCCGCAGCAGCTTCTGCCCTGGAGTCCCTTTTTCTTCCCCAGGCCTGTCTGTGTGCATTTGTGTGTTAAATGGCCAATACTAGTATCGCTACTGAGCTTCCTGCTTGGTGGGGTTTTCTTGGACTCATTTCTCCTTTAGCCGTTGTAGGAGCCGCAATGTTGTGTAAGTGCTGTGTTTAAGTAAGAGGTCTTTTGGCTGGAGTTCAGTCATTTTCACTTTTCAAAGCCCCAAACTAAATTAGGTAGTAGTCCCTGAGGGTCTTGGTCTGATGTATTCCTCCAGGCCCATGCTGTTGGACCATACTAGAGAAGAGACTCTTTGTACAGAGAACTAGGCTTCTACCCTTAGAACAAATCCAGCATAGGCCTGCATTGTATACCAAGTTCTGTTATGTGACAGGGTTCTTAAACCTGAATGTCAAAGTGCTTTCCGCGAAATACAGTGAAATCCTGATATATTACCATGGCTAAGTTTAGAACTTTAATTCTAGGGTGGATGTTATCTTCTGGTAGAGTCTAGTACAGACAGGTAGAGGCAGACTGTCTTCAAAGGTTTAAGGAATGAGTTAAGAGAAAAAGTTAATGTGGGTTCCATTTAAATGAAACAACCAGGAGTTGCCGGAAGAACAGAACTTGAGCTCTGTCAGTGAGTTTTCTTCTCACCTTTGAATGCACTGCTTGGATTTGTAGGCGGGAAGCCTGTAATGAAGGAGAAGGAGACCCCCCACTCTATGTCAATGTGAACATGTTCAGCGGCCAGCTGATGAACACCTGGATTGACTCTCTTCAGGCCTTCTTCCCTGGACTGCAGGTATGCTGCAATCAGGTTTGCGAAGAATAAGCAACCATTAGAAAGGCCTTTGATGCCAGAGTGTTCTTTAGCTCCTTTGGATTTGGGAGGTTAATAGCACAACCTGTGTCTATCATTCTCTTTGTGGAATTAGTCCCCAGAATATTGAACAGAGCCATATTGCATAAGTGCAAAACCATGCTTGAAAAGTAACTGTGTGTGATTTTTGGATAGTGCTTCTCTCAGTTGTTTGTTCTTTGTTCATTAGTACATTTAACCTCTTCTCCCATGCAGTTCACAACCCAGATAGTGAGGGCATCTGTTTGTCTGAATTGTCACTTTTGGGTTGATTTTGTCTCCAACCATGTTTGTAGGTCAGAGAAGAGCCGGAGAGTAGAGGCAGAGCCCAGAGCCTTCGTGTCATGTCTTGCCATTCTGGGAAAAGTGTCGCAGCCTGGTGACCTGTGTCTTCTCCTTAGGTTCTGATAGGAGATGTAGAAGATGCCATCTGCCTCCATGCCTTTTACTATGCCATATGGAAACGATATGGTGCCCTCCCCGAGAGGTATAACTGGCAGCTACAGGCCCCTGATGTTCTCTTCTACCCACTGAGACCGGAGTTAGTGGAATCCACGTATCTCCTCTATCAGGTACTAGAGTACACAGTAGTTTGTATTTAACATGAGCAGGACTTGTAGTAGTTGGTTCTTAATGAACACTTGCTGATTGATTTAGAATGATGTTGTTTCACAGTGACTCTGATAGAGTGACCACCTCTCTATGGTCTTGTTAGTGTTCAGTGTCGTTCATGGTTTCGCAGGATGGAGGAGGTGTCTGCAGTCACGTAAGGTTTTTAACCTCACATTTTGCAAAGCTGGATTGTGTCTTTACTGTAGGACTTACTTCTCACATCTTTAAATATTCAAGAGGAAGATTTTGTACTAAGTGTGTTCCAAATTTATTTGACCAAAGTACCATTTTGGGGGGATGCAATTCAGTACCAGTGTACTGTGGAACTCTGGTCTGTGTAATAATTATTCAGAAAAAAAGAAAATTCTTTTTCTTGGTTTTAAAGGAAATCATCTGGGATTCATCTGAATGCCTGTTTTTGTTTAGTGCTAAGAAAAATATATCTTTCATGAAATTACTTTAGTGCCAGAGGGATTGTCACTTTAACTGTGAAATGTCTTCTCCTCGAAAGTTGAAGCCAGATATTTATACTTCTGTGCATGCCATACATATATACACACTGAGAGTCCTCATCATTCACAAACACAGCAGCATAAGCTGTTACCTTTCCAAGAAGCTGGCCTTTGATGCAACTCAGTAGGCCTGTAGCAAACGCCTACATACATATATACACACTGAGAGTCCTCATCATTCACAAACACAGCAGCATAATCTGTTACCTTTCCAAGAAGCTGGCCTTTGATGCAACTCAGTAGGCCTGTAGCAAACGCCTACAGTGGGCAAGCCCTAGCAAGCAGAACCTGATTTTTTACAAGCTCTGGTAGTAGGATTAGTACTATGGGTTAGATTTATTCAGCATTTTTTTATGCTGAGTCCTTGCCATTTGCTTCTAGATGAAAAAGGGAGAAATCTTGTGGAACTGGCAATCATCCTCTTGTGTAAAGGGAGACCTCATGAGTTTAGGTAACCTGTCATAGAAAGGGGAAGGTGGCGCCTCATGCTGGCCCTGGAGCCCAGGCTGTGCACATGTTGAGATGGCAGGTGGCTGCTATCTGTGTTCTCCTCCTGAGCTCAGCCCTGGTGCCTGTGGGTTTATGCCACTTTGTTTCTGTCACCGCTTCTTGCCTATTTTCAACTTCTTCCTCACATTGACTGTTTTCTTCAAATGAAGAGAAATCTCCCACTTGACAGATTTACCCTCTGCCGCCATGCCCTGTACTCTTTTAATCCTGAAACAGCTAACCTTGTAGCTTTTGGCTTTTGCTGCTGCATGTTGGCACTAGGCATGTATTAAAGATGATCCCCAACTTTTAAACTGTTTGTGGGTTAATGTCTCATCCTCCCAGAGATTAACAAAACCATCTAAGAGCATGTGACAGAAGAGTCAGCAACCCAAGGACTGACTTCTTAGGGTGACTGGAGAGGAAACTGTGAAAGTCTTATTGTTCCTATTCACTGGCCTTTCCTCACAGTGCTATAATTGGAGTGGGGGCAAGGTCCTGTTTCCCTGTGCCTGTGTCTTAGTTTCTAGAGAGTTCTGAGGCAAGATGGAAACTGGATTTGTTCTCTGACGTGGTACTGTCAGGGTGGGCGTTGCTTCATTTATGACCATGACGGGGATCAGGAGAGCCAAAGCAGAGTATGGTTCTACATTGGAGCAGATTGTCCTAACCCTGGGTATAGTTAAATTGTAGGTGTGCTTTGATGTGAACTGAAAGAGTGCCTACTCCTTTAACATTTGTGCTCCTTGAGGATAAAGTGAGTTAGGCCCAGTTCCTTCTTTTGGCCGGTGACTCACCTCCTTGGGGAATGCCTGCAGTCTCCGTGGTGTTTATAGATGGCATGTTTTCCAAGCTCTTGCTGGATCACATTCTCTCATGTTCTCTCTAGGCAACCAAGAATCCCTTCTACCTCCATGTAGGAATGGATATTCTGCAGAGTCTGGAAAAGTACACAAAAGTCAAGTCAGTTTTCTAAGTTCCTTTCTTTTTCTGTTGGCCACTTTTGATTTAATTTGAGTTGTTCTGGGGAAATATTGTCCTAGTTTTTGCATTTTAATTTATAGAACAGGTCATTAATGTTAATTTTGCAGGGAAATTGTTTACCTTTTGGTGTAGTAGCTCCTCTCCATTGTAGTGGGAATTGCTTTTTACCCCCATTTTTTTTTCCTGTAAGTTTCCAGCAGACTGTGTGTTTTTTATAAGTAACTTATTTTCCCTAGTTATACAAATAATTCATATACTCAGACATTTAGGAAATACAGAAAATATAACAAGGTAGAATATTATCATTGTAATCTCTTCATACAGAGATAAGCATAGTCAGCATTTAAGCGGATATATTTATAATCTTTTTTATATACTTATATATAATGTGTGTATATATGTATATATAAAAAACATACTCTGTATTTCAATTTTGTGACTTTTTTTTTTTTTTTAAAGCACCCACTATTAAGAACCTTTAAGCTAGGGACCCCCCGAGTGCAGGCCTGTGAGGGGCCCACTCATTAGGAAATACAGAAAATATAACAAGGTAGAATATTATCATTGTAATCTCTTCATACAGAGATAAGCATAGTCAGCATTTAAGCGGATATATTTATAATCTTTTTTATATACTTATATATAATGTGTGTATATATGTATATATAAAAAACATACTCTGTATTTCAATTTTGTGACTTTTTTTTTTTTTTTAACTTAACCAGTGTATCATAAGTATTTTCTTACAAAATACTATTTTAGGGAATCCGAATGATGTCAGTTCTACAAGTACTAGTATTAAAAATTTAAATCAGTCCTTTTAGATTTGTTGCTAGTCATTTTCCTGGTGCTGTGTTCTGCTTTTTGGCCAATATTGTCCCTGCCCCTCCCTCCTACCTGCAACTAACCTGATAATTTAGCAGCCAGGCCACTTTTAAAATAAATTTACAAGCAATCCAAGGATAAAAAATGGATAGCCTTTCAATGTAACATAGTTTATTTTTCATATGGTGTTGGATAACTTGGTTGGTTGTTGTGTTAGTCGAGTACTCCTGCTTTGTCGATGAGCCAGCAGATGGGACGGTGCAGAGGCAGGACTAACTGGATAATTGTCTTGCAGATGTGGGTATGCCACGCTGCACCACGTCATTGACAAGTCCACAGAGGACCGGATGGAGAGCTTCTTTCTTAGTGAGACCTGCAAATACTTGTATCTGGTAAGTGTGTTGCAGGATTAACCAAGGAATATTTAGTGTGGCTTAGAGCAAGCATTGGTGCAGTCTTCTGACGGGTATTTACTGGGCACTGCTATGTGCTGGACGTGGCATGTTCACAGGGATGCAGGCATGGTCAGAACAAAAAGATATTGCTATCTTCCTTCATGGTTTCCAGCTTCATAGAGGAGTCATTTGGCAGGTAAACAAAGAAAACTCATGAGTGCAAGTGGTGAGAAGTGCTGATAGCAATGGGTAGAGGGCCAGCGTTAGTGCACTGGCTGGGAAAGACTCCTCTGAAGAAGAGAGTGGTGTTTAGAGCTTTCTCACTTCTTTTGATTGTTTGTGATCATGGCCGAGGCCTGCAGCCCAGCTGTCTGTCCACGCACACATCCTCAGGCACACACTCGTGTGTGTGGAGAGAGAACTTCTGGACCTGGACGGAAGCTTTGGGATCACCTAGTCAATGTTCAACTAGCCCTCACGGGAGCCACAGCCTGCATAGAGGGGTCAGGTGACTTGCCTGAAATCTTGGGGTGACTGCACAGCAGAGGTGAGGTATGAACCACGGCCCTGCCTCCTCATCCATTACTCTTGCCACCTCACTGCTCTGCCACATGCACGTATATCTCCTGTGCACCTGTGCACGAAGCTGCTCTCCTGCCCTCTCTGTCACTTGCCTCAATGTGGCAACATATAAAAGAAGACTTCTTAAGGCACAAAGGGGGCAGGATTTCCTGGTTGGAAAGTAGCGTGGCGACTGAGAACTTGGGCTGAGAGTTATAGACAGCAGCAGCAGTGGTAAATGTGTCACCCAGTTTGGTGGTTCCCAGGGCTGGGGCAATCTGGTCAGAATCACCCTGGTGCCCTTGTTAAGATAACTAAATCTTTAAAAGAAGTAGTCTCAGGAATCTGTAATTTTGACAAGTGCATCCAGTGATTCTATACAAAGCCAGGTTTTGGAGCCACTGGTCTAATCCCTTAGGACGACTCTTCTGTGTGGCATCACTTTTCACAGAAGACTACAGAGGAGATGTGTCCCCAGCAGACCACGTGGTCTATCTGGTGGGAAGACAGGTGTCCTGCTGCCGAATCCCATGGTGCGCAAAGGTTCTGGCTCTCAGTGTGGCTGGCTGAATAGGCTGACCGTGGGTCTACATCTATCAGGTGTTGGTGTCAGAGGATGTTAACAGGACGAGTTCTGGAGTAAAGGAAGGAGACCCTGGTGGAGGGTGTGCTAGGGAAAAGAACTCAGAATCTGGGGGGAGACGAGTTGGGGTCTACACCATTTTTCTCCCATTCGCTGCTCTGCGTCTCATTTTTCCTGGTCTCTGAAATACGTAGTTTAGGTGACCCATAAGGATTCTGCCATCTCTAAGAATTTCCAAGTATTCATTCAACATGTACTGAACACCTGTCTTGTCCCCCACTGACTTGTCCCATATTGGGTTAGGTTTTCTTTCTGCATGCGCCTGTCGCACCCTCCTTCAGGGGAGGACCTTCCGAGGGGAGGACAGTGCCTTGTGTGCTGTTGAGTCCTCAGTGCCCGACCCATGTTTTGACGCAGGAACTGAACTGAATGTTGGCATGTGTGCTGACTCGGTGCTAGGCCCTGGGGATATGGTAGGGAAGAAAACATGGACTTCCTTCCGCCAGCCTTTATAACTTAGGGTCTGGGTATGTGTGTGGTGGGGACAGTTCTACAATTCCAGCTTAGAGTGGCATATGGGAGTCAGCAAGGAGCTGTTGCAGACTACCTGTGCTTGGGTCTTTGCCCTGGAATTTCTGAATCTGCACGTCTAGGAAAGGTGTGTGTGGGGTGGGGACAGGTCCAGGCGTCTGAGTGTAAACAGGTGATATTGCCTTGCAGCCAGGTCGGGAACCATGGTTGTTAATCTGTCTTTTCACCCATTTGTCACTGAAAAGCATGAAGGTCCAAGCAAATTCTGTTCTCTGAGAAGCTGAGACACTTTCAGAGATAGCCGCAAATGTGCCGCAGTTACCAGTTGTATATTTATTTATTTATTTTTTTCTTTCCCTCTAGCTATTTGATGAGGAGAATCCAGTACACAAATCTGGAACAAGATACATGTTTACAACAGAGGGACATATAGTATCTGTGGATGAACATCTTCGGGAATCACCCTGGAAGGAATTCTTTTCTGAAGAGGGAAGGCAGGACCGAGAGGGAAAGTCTGTGCACAGGCCTAAATCTCACGAGTTAAAAGTCATCAACTCCAGCTCCAATGTGAGTTGCTTCTCCCAGGGGTGGTTTGCATGTGGACGAAGAAAAAATACAACTAATTACTTTGCCAGTCAGAGTTCCTGACAGAAAATTAATGGCACACTCAGATTGGGTAATTTGAAGAGTTGCATAAAGAGGCCATTTACATAGGTGTCCTCAGGGTGTGGGAAACCACAGGAGTAGCATTGCCATTATCACTCCTGGCCGCAGGGGCCAGTGGAGAGAGTGGTGGCAGGATATCTTGCAGGGGCATAGTGAGTTCAAGTACTGGGAGAACATTTCCTTGGGGAAGAATTGTGTAATGAATGTACTTGGACAGCTGTTTCCAGGGACAATACGTTTAGTTGGTTCTCAAGGTCTGCATCTCCTTTGAGTTATCTTGCAGGGGCATAGTGAGTTCAAGTACTGGGAGAACATTTCCTTGGGGAAGAATTGTGTAATGAATGTACGTGGACAGCTGTTTCCAGGGACAATACGTTTAGTTGGTTCTCAAGGTCTGCATCTCCTTTGAGGAGGTGGGGAGAGAAAAGGCCTTTAATTAAAAAAAAAAAAAGCACTTTTTTTTCTTTTCTTTTTTGGCGGCTGGCAGAGCTGAATCCTTGACCTTGGTGTTTTAACACTGCACTCTAATCAACTGAGCTAACCAACCAGCTTAAAAAATAGCACTTCTAAGCATTTAGATTTTAGTTGTGGACGAGAAGAACATAACTCAAAAAAAAAAAAACCCACATAATTGTCCAACAGCTAAAGTGTTTTCTGGCTCGATTAAGTACCTAAGGGACGCAACTTTTAGTCCTGGCCACTAAAGCAGTTGCTATGGGTGTCTGGGTCTTCGTTTCTTTACCTGTGAAGTGTGGATATTAAATTACGTCAGTGGTCCTCAACTGGGGGTGATTTTGCTCCTCAAGGGACATTGGACAAGGTCTGGAGACATTTTTGGTTGTCACACCTGAGGGGCAGGAGTTGGCACTGGCATCTTGTGGGAGAGGCCAGGGATGCTGCTAATCATCCTTCATTGCCCTGGACAGGCCCCTACAACAAAGAGTTGTCTGTCCTAAAATGTCAGTAGTGCCCAGGTTGAGAAATTCAGGATTAGATCACCTAGCCACATTTCCTTAGAGATCGCCATGTAAGTTTTTAATTCAAAATTCACACTTTCCCTCATTTTTGTCTTTCTAGTGCAATCGTGTTCCTGATGAGAGGAGATATTTCCTGCCCTTAAAGAGCATCTACATGCGACAGATTGACCAGATGGTTGGTTTGATTTGATCTGTTCTCCTCTTTGTGACCTCATCGAAAACCAGATCTAAACAATTCAACCCAGACCATGCCAAAATCCAGGCTGAGATGGAAGGGGTTGGAAGTCTGGCCATCCATGATGGTGTAGGGATTTCTCTCCAGCTCCTCGCCCACATCTGGTTAATTTTTGCACATTTCAGTGTTTCTCTTCTGTTCAATAAAATGCCCTGTTTTTCTTAAGGATATAATTTGAAATGAGAAGGTACATGGAAATTGGCTTCTTTGGACATGCTGATATTATTAAGCACAGTGGATGGCCATCTTTGGAGTGATGGCTTCATAGCCTCATACTTCAGAATCCCAGTGTTTTCATTTTGCTGGCACCTGCCACGTGAAGTATTGCTACCTCTTTGTTAGAGTATTGGGAATGAAATTTCTGTGCAAAAGGGCCTGAGGTTCCCTTGTCTCACCTAATTACTACATTGAAAATGTCATTCTTTCTCTCTCTTGTTGGTTAATTGGGCTCTCCCCCAGATATCAAGCCATCAGTTTGGGTCACATGAAGGAAAATGTCATCCAGTTATACAAGCCCCAAGTAATCTTCAGTGTTACAAATTATTTGCTTAAGAGCAATGGTATTTCTTACCAGAATTCTAACAGGCAGTCTCTTAAGATGTTTTGTCACAGTATGAGAGGTTAGCTAACAGATCTTTTGGATAGTATTTTATATTTATTTTGAACATGAACTTACCTGAGGAACTCCCATAGTTCCAGAACCAGGTGCCTTTTAGGGAAAGAAAAATACCTAAGATTGTCTAAGCTTTTCTCATCTTTCCTAACCAAGGATTCTCAATTCTGACTGTATGTGAGTTAGAGTTTTGTTTTGTTTTTGTTTCTTGTGTCTAGTGCCAATTAGCTAGGTCAGGGAAAAAGAAATGATCAGATGACTTTCTGGCATCCTTGAGCTGTTTCATGTAATACAGGCTTTAGATTAGTGCCTTATATGGGTTTTGGTTGGACCACTGGGTGTCACAGCTACTGCTATGGTTTCAGCAATCTTGTTTTGTATTGCCATATGTGGAGACCACAGTGAAAGGGGTGTGGGGTGGTTGTTAGGAAGATTCTGGAAATTGCTTGGCCAGTGCTTGCCTTTCAACCTATTATTTTAAGTAAGCATACAGAAGAAGGAAGTTGTGCTAAAAGTACCTTCTTTCTTTTTTGTTATTATTTCCTTGGCCAGACAGAGTATCTCTTTGAACTTATACTGTGTGCTCACACAGAGCAGAGCTGGACTTGACCCCTAGTCTGGCTTCGTGTAACAACGTCGTTGAAATTTATCCCAATAAAAAGGGTAGGACATCTCTTAAAAACCTCTAACCTCATACCATGTTGCTCACCTGTCACTGTTTATACATTTCAAATTATTTCGTTTTAGTCCTTTTAAAACTGGAAATAAGCACCATCTAAGCCATTGCACTTCCAGTCAAAAGAGAAATTTTATTCCTTGAAAATTTAAGTATTACTGCTTTTAAAATAGATATATAATCTGTTCTTGGAGATTTTCAGTATTAAATGTGTCCTCTCTATCTTTTAACATTGACTGTGCAAATTGTTTTAAAGTTAAAAAAAAATGCTTCTTTTTTACCTTTCTCTTCATTTCAGAAGCATTGTTCTGTTTATCAGCAGTCTTATGTACTGAATAGAAAACTCTGAGAATACTATGTATTTTAAATGTTTTCATTGACTCAGTAAAGATGTTAAGTACACACACACACACACACACACACACACACTCACACACACACACACACACAAGCATACCTGTACATTTTCTCCAAGCAAAACGAGGTGGGATTACACACACACTCACACACACACACACACACAAGCATACCTGTACATTTTCTCCAAGCAAAACGAGGTGGGATTGTTAATGACCCATTTGGGAGAATGGGGCATGTCAGGGAAGGAAGTGAGTTCTACATGTCTGTGTTTTCTCTGCCTCCTCTCCTCCTCCAGCTTCTTTGGCAGCAGTGGTATGTAAGCACTCCGGTGTTCCCTTTCTCAGCTGGGCCCTTGACCTATTGCTGTCAGAAAGCTCAGGCATTTCTTCCTCATGCTGTAAGAGTAGGGTCTGTGCCTGGCAGCACCATCGTGCCTGGAGTGCTGCAGGTGCATCTCAGGGGCTACAGACTGATGTGAAATGTGTGGTGTATTGTCTCAAACTCTCTTGACTTTTGTGTACTGGACCAATTGATGCAATTGAGGATGAGTTAGTGCATATTAGTCCTGGTTATTGAGCTTCCAGACTACCCAGTCTAAAGTTTGATGCTGCATAGTTAGTGATCTGTGGGGCCAGGTGCCAGAATGCTGCCCTGGTGCCAGTCATAAAACTAGGGCTCTTTGAGCCAATTTCAAAGCTTACTAGTTTTCTTTTTGAAAATCAGAATGTCAGCAACTTTGATATATTCTGCAGGGCTTTTGCTGTTTCTTCTACTCTGTGTTCTGAAATATTGAGTAGGGGAGGCTCACGGAGGGGTATGTCAGAGAAGGTCCTTGCTCAGTGCTTTGCCCCAGGAATGCCTGGAATCAGGATGGACTTTATACTTTGCAACAGCTGTGAGCCTGCACCATCTTCTTATTCCCACGTGTAGCTAGTGTCTAGTGTCAGCTCTGGTCACCATAAACACGGTTTTGCAAAACCATTGTAGAAAGTTGCCTTACTTGGCCGGCCCGGTGGCGCACTGCTATAGTGCGCCACTTGGGAAGCGCGGCGGCGCTCCCGCC
>NW_007727339.1:225812-231932 GCF_000696425.1 Galeopterus variegatus | reverse complement strand
CTGAGGGTTGCGATCCCGTTACTGGTCCCAGTCCGGTACGGGGGTGACACTGAGGGTTGCGATCTGTTGCCGGACACGGAAAAAGACAAAAAGGAAAAAAAAAAAAGAAAGTTGCCTTACAGTTAGGCTTGGTGGAGTCTAATTATTCCACAATAATGTTCCAAATCATTACAGGGCAGGCCTAGCTGCTTTAGATGGTGTGACTAAGGAACTTCATTCTCCTGGGAGAACAGGTGACAAAGGAAGTATTTGCTAGCTGTGATTGCACTGTTCTTTGTGAAAAACCAGCTTCTGGTTTCGATCCTTTCCTTCAGTGTTCTTCCAGCTCTTCTGCCAGGACTTTCTCTGTATAACTAAATCCCCGGGTTCTGATGATGTCCCGAGCTCTTCTTGTCCTGGATCGTGGATTGTGCACATGACACTTAAGTAGTTTTCTATGTATTTAAAGGAAAATGCGCCAGGGTAGAATCTGCAGATGGATATTAGAGGCTGTAGTTATCTGGTTTGGTAAGTGCAGTTGTGCAATATGAGGGCTTTGAGTCCCTCCTCCCTTCCCCCTCCCCCACCAAAGAAAACTATCCCTCTTAAAATTTTCTCAGCTCAGTTTAGTGAGTGGTTGCCAACTGTCATTCTTCACTTTGGTTTTTGTAGACTCAACATCATTCCTTTCTTCTTTCTAGAGGGCTCTTTCTCTTTTGACATGTTCAGATTTAGTGCTGATTAAAAGGTAGGGCTGAGTGATTGCCTTAGCCATAGATTGGCTGAACAGGGACTTTAAAAGAAAATCCTAACCTTTTCTTTTCCATTCCCAGTTATCAGCTCCTACTCTAGTGCCTCTTCCCTGCAGGGCAGGTCCCCCTGTGAAAGTGAGAAGGGGGGTGGGCTGGGCTGCATGCCCAGACTTCGCAGGACTCAGGGTTATTATGCTCCGTTTTGAATTGGGATGTGAATCTGGTGAAAATGTCAAATACCTGTGGAACTCCCTGATTCATGACCCCCTTCCCTCTTTCTGAGAGGCAGAGGAATAATGTTTAAAAGGTATATTATTTTAGATTTAAATAGCAAAACACAACTTGTGTTTTATTTATTATGCACAAGATAAATCTTTTTACAAAAAAATCTAGAGTTGGAAACTCTGGGGAAACTTAATTGAAATACACAAATGCTTCTCTCTGTAATGTGCAATATGCTTTGCAACTATAGATGATACTTTATGTTTAATCTGTAAATAAGAAATGTATTTAAATTAAAAGGGAGCTTTTTGTAAAAGGACCAAATGTTCTTTTATAAATGTACTAAGGAATATCTTGCTCTTTGAAATTTATTAGGGTTTTTATGAGTAATTTTTATTAAAAGATTTTTTTTTTTTGAGTTGTCATCCTTTTTCTCCTTACGTACTCATGTACACACATTACATGCAAGACAAAAAAGGGAAAAAAACCCATAAAGGAAACTGTACAACTAGATGGATAAAAGCTTTATTGTTTTATTTATTTTACAGCTACACCCCGAGGAATATCTTCCCCATGGAATTCCACTGTGTTTCTGTGTCACACCCTCCCATCTGGGTGCCCCTGGCCTGTCAGTGGGAACCACGTGTCATGCTCTCTGTCCCAACCCCAGCTTCCCCTCTATGCTAGCCTCCTTCCTACCAGGCACTGACTCCTCAATTCTTGTTGCTGATAGCTGAGTACATCTAGGTTCCAGGCCAGTTCTCTTGGTTATCTTGAGCAAGGCACCTCACCTCATTTCTCTGCAGTTTCTGGAGGATGAGGTGGGAGTGGGGTACCATGTGGTCGATGAGGGTGCAGTGACCCAGGGGAGGTGCCAGAGAGCAGGGTTTCTGAGGGTGGCCTCCTTCCCACACTACCAGTGGAGTCCACCACGGGATCTTGAAAGAGAGCTGATACTGCCTTGTGACGTCTCCGTGTCCCAGCTTTGGGTCCAAGGCAATTCTGATGGGCCTTTTTACAGGCTGAAGTGTGACAGAATGAGGCGGGTAGTCCTGAGATTGGAAGTGCCTCACTAATATTAAAGTGATCTACCTTTGTAAGGTGTGGTGCTGGTTGTGTTTGTGTGAAGTCCCATGGGTTTGTAGCCCTCTTGACAAAGCCAAGCAGGCCCAGCACACCAAAAGGACAGGTATGAGCCATAGATAGCACCTTGGGGTTGAGAGAGACTGGACCCAAACCACTGACTAGCTGTGTGCCTTGGGCAGGTCGCACAGTCTTGCTGGGCCTCGGTTTTCCTGTCCATCAATCATATGGGATGAGAACAGCCCATACTGAAAGGGTGGTTGTGAGGATTGAGTGCATTAGTATGTGAAAAGTACTGAAAATGACACCTGGCACATAGTAGGCCTATAGTAGTGTGCATTTCCTACAGTGGATCTGATACCCAGGCCAAAGTGGATCTGATACCTAGGATAAGCCTCACTAGGGTTTAATGGGCCCTGGAGGAGGGATAAGACTGGACTGGCCATGGAGAGGCTTGCTGGGGAGCCCTGGCTTTGTCCTGGATGTGAGGCTTGGGCTGAGGTTCTCACCTTCACATGGTGTCCTCATTTGTAAAACCGGAGATAATAGCATGTTCTCCTGGGGCTCTTGTGAGAGGAGAATGAACTAGCAGCTGTATCTTGTCAGATCTGTTAGATGCCAGATGCTAAAATCTTAACTTGTTACTTTGCTTCAAGTTTAACTGGAGAAGAATGCTATTGTTCTTCCTCTTAGAAACCCAGACCATGAAGTGCAGAGTGGTTAGGGGTGATACCTGTGCCCCAGCCCCACCCGGTCGTTGTGGGTAACGGCCTGGTACAATCTGTGCGTAGGTGTGTGTGTGTGTGTGTGTGTGTGTGTGTGTGTGTGTGTGTGCGTGCACGCGCGTGGCTTAAAAGCCCATCACATTCAGACCAGAGTCTTGAGAGGTAAGTTCTATTAGCCCATTTATCCAGCTGAGGACTCTGGAAGGTAACCAACCTTGCACGCGCGTGGCTTAAAAGCCCATCACATTCAGACCAGAGTCCTGAGAGGTAAGTTCTATTAGCCCATTTATCCAGCTGAGGACTCTGGAAGGTAACCAACCTTGTCCCTGGTCACACTTGAACTAATTTGAACCAATGGTCTCAAACTCTTTTACATGCCACTGTGAATAGTTTGGATGTAGCTCAGCCCCTGGTCTGAGGCCCCACTGGCCCCTTCCCATGGGGTTGGAGGCAGGAAGTTGGGACCAGGCTGCACACCTGCTTCTGGCTTCCTGGGAGCCCAACTGCCGGGCACTGAGGCCCTCACAGCTTCAGGGAATGAAGCCCCCAGAAGTCACACTGTGAATGCCCCTTGCCCCACAACTCAATGTTCTCTGTGCCTGAAGGGAGGGAGGGAGTGTGAAGGAGGCTACTTTTGAGATCATTCTAAACTGATTTTTTATTTAGTAAATACTGACATTTTAAAATAACACTGTAAGTGCAAGTGAGCCCACCAGCACCACCAGCCAGCCAGCAGAACCGCGTGGCTCCACGTGGTCCCTCATCCCACCGCCTTGGACCCAGGCAGGGTGGGAGCTCCAGGCCCCACCCCGCCGCCCTGAACCAGCACTGCACAGATGAGCCCATCAGCGCCAGCCAGCCGGCGGAACCAGTGGCTCCATGTGGCCCCTCATCCCACCTCAGACCTGGGGGTAGCACCAGCCTATGAATCTGACCCACCAAGTTTGGCCCAGGAGAACTCCATGAGCTAGGGGCTCATTCTATGACCACAGAGTCTAGAATGGGAAGCAAGTTGGTTTAACATAACCACTACCACACCTACTGTCAAGTAAGACAGTTCAGCCCCTGCAGTAGCAACCAAGGACACTCCACAGCCAACCTCATTGTAACAGAAGAAGCAAACCCCCTACCAAATGACCAAGCATCAGAGAAAAAACACTAGAAGTACAAACAATAAAGAAAAAATGACACCACTGAAAGGATACAGTAATGCCCCAAAGTCAGACTCCATGGAACAGGGAATCCTTGAAATGTCTGAAAAAGAATTTCAAGTAATGATCTTAAGAAAATTTGAAGAAATAAAGGGAGACTCAATTAGAGAACACAATGAAACAACAACAACAAAAAAAACCAGAATATGAAGGAGGAAATCTACAAAAAGATTAATACTATAAAAAAGAGTGTAGCAGAACTTCTAGAAATGAAAGACTCACTCAACGAAATAAAAAACATAACTGAGTTTGAGCAGCGGGGTAGAGCAAGCAGAAGAATGAATTTCAGAGCTTGAAGATGGTCTTATTGAAATAACTCAGGCAGACAAATAAAAGAAAAAAAGAATTAAAAATAATAAGGAAAACTGAAGAGAGATAGCAGACAACCTCAAGTGCTCTAACATCCAAATTGCGGGTATTCCTGAAGGGCAGGAGAAAGAAAGGTATTGAAAACCCACGCAAGGAACTAGTAACAGAAAACTTCCCAGGTGTAGGGCGAGATACAGACTTTCAGATCCAGGAAGCTCAAAGGTCCCCAAACAGATTCAACCCCTTCTCTAAGACATATTATAGTTAAATTTACAAAGCTCAAAGACAAAGAATTCTCTAAGCAGCAAGAGAAAAGTGTCAGGTCAATTATAGGGGAACCCCCATCAAACTAACAGCAGACTTCTCAACCAAAACCCTACAGGCTAGAAGAAAGTGGAACGATATATTCAAAATACTAAAAGAAAAAAACTGCCAGCCAAGAATTCTTTACCCAGCAAGGCTCTCCTTCAGAAATGAGGGAGAAATAGTGTATTTCCCAGACAAACAAAAGTCTTGGGAGTTCGCCACCACACGACCAGCCCTGCAAGAAATTCTCAAGATAGTCATTCATCTGGATTCTGAATAAAGGTGACCATCATCACGAAAACACAAGAAAGAGCAAAACCCACAGTTAAAACAAAAATGCCAGCAAGAAAGAGAAAGAAGCTAAACCATTCTGCTTTAAATCCTCAACTCACATTGAAAAAGAGAAATAAAAGGGGAAATAATAATCAAAAGATATTTAAACCACCTCAATAGCAATTAAATGACAGGAATTAAACAACATTTCTCAATAACTACTCTAAATGTGAGTGAACTAAACTCCCCATTCAAAAGACACAGACTAACTGACTGGATTAAAAAGATAGACCCAAGTTTATGCTGTCTTCAAGAGACCAACCTCACCTGTAAAGACACTCATAGACTAAAAGTGAAGGGATGGAAAAAGATATACCATGCAAATGGAAACCAAAAACAAGCAGGAGTAGCTATTCTTATATAAGACAAAATAGACTTTAAACCAAAAAACATTAAAAAAGACAAAGAAGGCCATTATATAATGATAAAGGGAACTATATAGCTAGCAGACATAACAATCATAAACATGTATGCACCCAATACTGGAACACCCAGATATATCAAGCAAACACTCTTAGATAGAAAGAAGGAGATAGGTCCTAATACATTAATGGTGGGTGATCTGAACACCCCTCAGCTCTCTCAGTATGGGACAGGACTTCCAGGCAACAATCAACAAAGAGACACAGAATTTAATCTACACCCTAGACCAACTGGACTTGGCAGATACATACAGAACACTTCACCCAACACCTAAAGAATACACTTTCTTCTTGTCAGCTCATGGTACATTTTCTAGGACAGACCACATATTAGGACACAAATCTAGTCTCAGCGAATTTTAAAATACTGAAGTTATTCCAACAATCTTTTCAGATCACAATGGACTAAAACTGGAGATAAACAATAAGCAAATTGCTGGAAGATATACAAATACATGGAAAATAAATAATAGGCTCCTGAATGACCTATGGGTTCAAGAAGAAATTAAACAGGAAATCAAAAAGTTTCTAGAAATGAATGAAAATAAAGATACTTCATACCAAAACTTGTGGGATACTGCAAAAGCAGTACTAAGAGAGAAATTTATTGCAGTAAATGCTAATATCAAAAAAAAAAAAAAAAAAAAGGAAAGAATCCAAATAAATGACCTAACACTATGCCTCAAAGAACTTGAAAAACAACAACAATCCAAACCGAAAGGCAGTAGACAGAAAGAAATAATTAAGATCAGAGCAGAACTAAATGAAATAGAGACAC
>NW_007727339.1:224671-225452 GCF_000696425.1 Galeopterus variegatus | reverse complement strand
AACAAATTTGAAAATCTGGAAGATATGGATAAGTTTCTAGACACATATAAATTACCAGGACCAAACCAAGAAGAGATAGAAGACCTCAACAGACCAATAACAAGAAAGGAGATTGAAGAGGTAATTAGCAATCTTCCAACAACAACAACAAAAGCCCAGGTCTGGATGGCTTTACAGCTGAATTCTATCAAACTTTTAAAGAGGAGTTAATACCAATTCTCATGAAACTGTTCTAACCAATCAAAACAGACGCTACTCTCCCAAACTCATTCTACGAGGCCAACATAACTCTGATACCAAAACCAGATAAAGNAGAGACACAGAATTTAATCTACACCCTAGACCAACTGGACTTGGCAGATATATACAGAACACTTCACCCAACACCTAAAGAATACACTTTCTTCTTGTCAGCTCATGGTACATTTTCCAGGACAGACCACATATTAGGACACAAATCTAGTCTCAGCGAATTTTAAAATACTGAAGTTATTCCAACAATCTTTTCAGATCACAATGGACTAAAACTGGAGATAAACAATAAGCAAATTGCTGGAAGATATACAAATACATGGAAAATAAATAATAGGCTCCTGAATGACCTATGGGTTCAAGAAGAAATTAAACAGGAAATCAAAAAGTTTCTAGAAATGAATGAAAATAAAGATACTTCATACCAAAACTTGTGGGATACTGCAAAAGCAGTACTAAGAGAGAAATTTATTGCAGTAAATGCTAATATCAAAAAAAAAAAAAAAAAAAGGAAAAAACCCAAAAAAAA
>NW_007727339.1:221946-223729 GCF_000696425.1 Galeopterus variegatus | reverse complement strand
TGCAAAGATGATTCAACATATGAAAGACAATAAATGTGATACACACACCAACAAGATCAAGGACAAAGACCATATGATTATCTCAATAGATGCTGAAAAAGCATTTGACAAAACTCAACTTACCTTCACGATAAAGACTCTCAACAAATTATGTATAGAAGGAAAATATCTTAACACAATAAAAGCCATTTATGACAGGCCCTCCGCCAGTATTACTCTGAATGGGGAAAAATTGAAGGCCTTCCACTCAAGGACAGGAACAAGACAAGGATGTCCACTCTCACCACTTCTATTCAACATAGTGCTGGAGGTACTAGCTAGAGCAATCAGGCAAGAGAAAGAAATAAAGGGAATCCAGATTGGAGAAGATGAAGTCAAACTTTCCCTATTTGCAGATGACGTGATACTATATACAGAAAAACCTAAAGACTATCAAAAAACTCCTAGAGCTGGTTAATAACTTCAGTAACGTTAAAGGATACAAAATAAATGCCCCCAAATCAGTAGCATTTATATACTCAAATAATGAATTAACAGAAAGAGAAATAAAGTAAGCCCATTTATAATTGTCACCAAAAAAATATGATACCTAGTGATCAATTTAACCAAGAAGGTGAAAGACCTCTACAATGAGAATTACAAACCACTTCTGAAAGAAATTAAAGAAGACACAAAAAGATAGAAAGACATTCCATGCTCTTGGATTGGAAGAATTAACATTGTGAAAATGTCTATACTACCCAAAGCAATCTACAGATTCAATGCAATCCCCATCAAAATACCAATGACATTCTTCACAGAAATGGAAAAAACAATCTTACCTTTAATATGGAAAAACAAAAGACCCCGAATAGCCAAAGCAATCGTGAGCAAAAAAAACCAACCAAACAAACAAAAAACCCAAAGCCGGAGGCATAGCTCTGCCTAACTTCAAATTATACTGCAAAGATGTTGTTACCAAAACAGCATGGTACTGGTATGAAAATAAACATTCAGACCAGTGGAATAGAATAGAGAACACAGAAATCACTCCTCAGGCTTACAGCCGTCTGATATTAGACAAAGGCAACAAAAATCTACATTGGGGAAAAGATTGCATCTTCAACAAGTGGTGCTGGGAAAACTGGATATTCATATGCAGAAGAATGAAACTAGATATGCATTTCTCATCATACACTAAAATCAACTCAAAATGGATTAAAGACCTATGTATAAGACCCGAAACTGTAAAATTACTAAGGGAAAATATAGGTGAAACACTTCAGCAGTTAGGTCAGGGCACAGGCTTTATGAACATGAGCCCAAAAGCACAAGCAGCAAAAGAAAAAATAAACAAAGGGGACTATATCAAACTAAAAAGTTTCTGCACAGCAAAAGAAACAACAGAGTGAAAAGACAACCTACAGAGTGGGAGAAAATTTTTGCCAACTATGCATCTGACAAGGGACTAATATCCACAATATACATAGAACTCAAGCAATTATACAGTAAAAAATGAATGACCCAATTAAAAAATGGGCAAAGGAGCTGAATAGACATTTTTCAAAGGAAGACATACAAATGGCCAACAGATACGTGAAAAAATGCTCAACATCACTGGTCATCAGGGAAATGCAAATTAAAACCACATTGAGATACCACCTCACTCCAATTAGACTGGCTAAGATGGTGAATAACAAATGCTGGCGAGGGTGTGGAGAGAAGGAACAGTACTGCACTGGTGGGAATATAAATTAGTACAACCACTTTGGAAAACAATTTGGGGTTTCTCAGACAACTATAG
>NW_007727339.1:199481-221936 GCF_000696425.1 Galeopterus variegatus | reverse complement strand
CGCGACACTGAGGGTTGCGATCCGTTGCCGGTCACGAAAAAAGACAAAAAGGGAAAAAAAAAAAAAAAACAAATGGGACCATATCAAACTACAAAGTTTCTGCACAGCAAAAGAAACAACAGAGTGAAAAGACAACCTACATAGTGGGAGAAAATTTTTGCCAACTATGCATCTGACAAGGGACTAATAACACAAATATACATAGAACTCAAGCAATTATACAACAACAACAACAACAAAAGCCCAGGTCTGGATGGCTTTACAGCTGAATTCTATCAAACTTTTAAAGAGGAGTTAATACCAATTCTCATGAAACTGTTCTAACCAATCAAAACAGACGCTACTCTCCCAAACTCATTCTACGAGGCCAACATAACTCTGATACCAAAACCAGATAAAGACACAACAAAAAAAGAAAATTACAGGCCAATATCCCTGATGAACCTAGATGCTAAAATCTTCAACAAAATATTAGCAATTAGAATACAGCAACATATTTAAAAAATTATACACTATGATCAAGTGGGATTCATCCCAGGGATGCAAGGATGGTTCAACATATGAAAGTCAATAAATGTGATACATCACATCAGCAAGCTCAAGGACAAAGACCATATGATTATCTCAATAGATGCTGAAAAAGCATTTGACAAAACTCAACTTACCTTCACGATAAAGACTCTCAACAAATTATGTATAGAAGGAAAATATCTTAACACAATAAAAGCCATTTATGACAGGCCCTCCGCCAGTATTACTCTGAATGGGGAAAAATTGAAGGCCTTCCACTCAAGGACAGGAACAAGACAAGGATGTCCACTCTCACCACTTCTATTCAACATAGTGCTGGAGGTACTAGCTAGAGCAATCAGGCAAGAGAAAGAAATAAAGGGAATCCAGATTGGAGAAGATGAAGTCAAACTTTCCCTATTTGCAGATGACGTGATACTATATACAGAAAAACCTAAAGACTATCAAAAAACTCCTAGAGCTGGTTAATAACTTCAGTAACGTTAAAGGATACAAAATAAATGCCCCCAAATCAGTAGCATTTATATACTCAAATAATGAATTAACAGAAAGAGAAATAAAGTAAGCCCATTTATAATTGTCACCAAAAAAATATGATACCTAGTGATCAATTTAACCAAGAAGGTGAAAGACCTCTACAATGAGAATTACAAACCACTTCTGAAAGAAATTAAAGAAGACACAAAAAGATAGAAAGACATTCCATGCTCTTGGATTGGAAGAATTAACATTGTGAAAATGTCTATACTACCCAAAGCAATCTACAGATTCAATGCAATCCCCATCAAAATACCAATGACATTCTTCACAGAAATGGAAAAAACAATCTTACCTTTAATATGGAAAAACAAAAGACCCCGAATAGCCAAAGCAATCGTGAGCAAAAAAAACCAACCAAACAAACAAAAAACCCAAAGCCGGAGGCATAGCTCTGCCTAACTTCAAATTATACTGCAAAGATGTTGTTACCAAAACAGCATGGTACTGGTATGAAAATAAACATTCAGACCAGTGGAATAGAATAGAGAACACAGAAATCACTCCTCAGGCTTACAGCCGTCTGATATTAGACAAAGGCAACAAAAATCTACATTGGGGAAAAGATTGCATCTTCAACAAGTGGTGCTGGGAAAACTGGATATTCATATGCAGAAGAATGAAACTAGATATGCATTTCTCATCATACACTAAAATCAACTCAAAATGGATTAAAGACCTATGTATAAGACCCGAAACTGTAAAATTACTAAGGGAAAATATAGGTGAAACACTTCAGCAGTTAGGTCAGGGCACAGGCTTTATGAACATGAGCCCAAAAGCACAAGCAGCAAAAGAAAAAATAAACAAAGGGGACTATATCAAACTAAAAAGTTTCTGCACAGCAAAAGAAACAACAGAGTGAAAAGACAACCTACAGAGTGGGAGAAAATTTTTGCCAACTATGCATCTGACAAGGGACTAATATCCACAATATACATAGAACTCAAGCAATTATACAGTAAAAAATGAATGACCCAATTAAAAAATGGGCAAAGGAGCTGAATAGACATTTTTCAAAGGAAGACATACAAATGGCCAACAGATACGTGAAAAAATGCTCAACATCACTAGTCATCAGGGAAATGCAAATTAAAACCACATTGAGATACCACCTCACTCCAATTAGACTGGCTAAGATGGTGAATAACAAATGCTGGCGAGGGTGTGGAGAGAAGGAACAGTACTGCACTGGTGGGAATATAAATTAGTACAACCACTTTGGAAAACAATTTGGGGTTTCTCAGACAACTATAGGTAGATCTTCCATACGATCCAGCAATCCCTCTTCTGGGTATATATCCAGAGGAATGGAAATCATCATGTTGAAGAGATACCTGCACTCCCATGTTTATTGCAGTTCTGTTTACAATAGCCAAGATATGGAAGCAACCTAAATGTCCATCAATAGATGATTGGATAAGGAAACTGTGGTGTATATACACTATGGAATACTACTCTGTCATAAAAAAGAATGAAATACTCCCATTTGCAACAATGTAGATGAACCTGGAGAAATTTATGTTGAGAGAAACAAAGCACAGAGGGATAAATACTTCATGTGCTAACTCATATGTGGGAGCTAAGAGAGAAAGGAAGGCAGGAAAGAAAGACCACAGTAGTCCCATGATCCAACAGAGGGAGGGAATATTCCTAGGGCTACGAATTGAAGTTGGGGAGATGGGGAGGCGGAGGGGGGTTGGGGGATAATTGGAAGGGGACAAAGGGTACAAAAGCAATTTCTGGTAATGGGTATATCCCCAATATGAATCTGGCCCCCACATCATGGGCAGAAGGGGCTGGCAATCAGCTTTGTATCTCATGAATATTAAAAAAAAAAACACTGTAAGTTACTCATTTTAAATATATCTATTGAAATCTTAAAACCATTGCAATCTGTTACCTAACACCATCTATCAAAGAATACATTCCAACTAGTTCTTTATTAGTTGGGAATTTTAGATTTTTTTTTTCTACTTGAATTAGTATTTCCATTCCTCTCCCATCATAGAAATTTATACTGATTTAATATACAAGGGTACTTCAAAAAGTTCATGGAAAGATTTATCTTTCACCTCTATTTTTCCATGACTTTTGAGGTACCCTTGTACCTCAATCCTTAGAAGTCTTGTTGTCTTTTCAATCATAAAAATGTGTATAGTTTGACAAACATATAGTTTAACAATTTTTCTGTGTTCTTAAGGTTCTAAGTATTAAAAATGTCCTCAGGATTGAGCTAACATGACAATTAATACATAAACAGTATAAATATATATTTTGATAATTATTAACAAAAAATGTAAAATTTTGTTGAAAAAGTTTCCTATTATCAAATGAGCTTCCCCCCCCATCTCTCATTAAATTATATGTCTGTAAATGAATACTAGTTATTGTTGCAATGAGATGGATTTGAGTATCATTTCTAATTTTCATTTTTATGGATATAACTTCATTCACATAAATAAAGGAATGGGAATAGGAGTTTTGTAGGTATTACATACAGGTATCTATCTATTCATGTAAATAGATATAGGCATCTAAATTCTTTGGACTTTGAGTAACATGCCAAAAATTACACAATACTTTATCATCAGAACTTATTTTTAATAATTCTTTGTTTTAATTAGGCTCTCTTTGAATTTTGTTGCAAGCCAAGAATTGGAAAACACTGACTTGCAAAAAATTTATTTGGCAGTTAGTCGTTCACTTTTTGAGTTTCTGAAACTTATTCCAGAAAGAACTTGCAGAACATATCAAGTGATTATTTGTTGTACCTGTTATTTTCTTATTTAGAGGCTTGTGAACCTGAAATACTCGGAAAGTGCTGGAAAATATTAAATGTTATTAACCTCAACACATCTCTGATCATATGTTTTAAAAAATAACTCCCTTTATCTTGTCACCTTCTTTAAATAAATTTGCACCAAAACCTTACAGCTGCAGATTTAGCTCATTCAATTTAGAGACTATAAACACGATGTAACCTAATTGGTTAATCTGAGCCTTGTTTTCAAGCTGATCTGCCCTATCAGGCTTATTTGCTGTCTAGAAGTCTGACTTCATGTTCACTCCTAATGTGTTATGGCACACCCTGCGATAGCCATCTCACTTGGGACCCGTAGGATGGGGCAGCGAGGCGGGAAGCTTCACCATGGTTTGCCACGTGAATGCAGTGAGGTGCTATTGCCAAGTGTGCTGAGGCCTCAGTTTGCCAACATGTGGAGAAAAGAAGTGTAAGGTTGTCATCTGGACATATTTCACATGGACCCATTGGTGCGTCAGGGCTGTGCATCCAGAGTTAGTAAGATTCTGGGTTAGTGGGAGGCCTGCCTTCTTTCTTAAAGTAGAAGAGGGGGTTGGGAATAAGAACTGGCAGGACGGCTTGGTCACAGGTCAGGGCTCATGCAGATTGATTTTAGATCAAAGTACATATGGACGTTGAACATCTAGAGACCAATTCCCTGAAATCCAGTGGCTGCCAGACTTTAAGAGTGCCTCTGATTTACTTGGAGTACATGCAAAAACACAGATCGGTGGGCCCCACACCAGAGTTGCCTGAGAATCTGCATTGCTAACAAGTTCCCAGGTGAAGCCGATTTTGCTGATCTGGGGGCCACACGCTGAGAACCCTGCTTTCAACCTTCTCCTTCCTATGGACCCCTTGGAGAAGGCCACTGTCTTCACTTTTCTATGCCTTGCAGGGTAGATCCAGGTGTTAGAGGGACCTCTTTAAGAAAAATAATATAAAATTATGAATACAAAATTAGAAATGCAAAAGTGACTATGTATTTAGAATGAGAAAAGACATCACAGCAAAAACAAAAGAAATCACACATATTAAAAAGCTAACAAAAACCACAATAACACACAATCCACACAAATAACAATATTTTAATTAAAATTACCTGATGTACCTCTTATGTTCTACATTTTTTGGTGATATATCCTTTGATTACTGTCTATATTTATACTCATATTGATATGTACATATTTTGAGGCTTACATTTGTATACCCCTTCCCTAACACATACCTGCAACTCTCTAGTTACAGAACCTCTGCTTCCTGGCAGCCAGAGCAAAGAGGGAAAGTAGGTGGGTTCTCGGTCTCTCATTGTTTAGCTGAATCAAGTCTACTGTTTCAATAGAAGAAAATAGTTCTGAGCGACAAGACTTTATTGTATATTTTTATAAGAGACATTCCACTTTATGACTGGTTGTATTTTTTAAAAAGCTACTAAGATGGCAATAGCCAGCATTTATTGTATACTTAACGTGAGTATACCTGAAACATAGCCAGCCTTTTCCATAATTATCTCTTTTAACACTTAGACTCCACCAATGAGGGAGATTCGATCATTACTCTCATTTTGCACATGAGGAAACTGAGGTTCAGAGAAGTTTAGCATTAGCACCAGGTCCCCCAGCCAGTGGGTGATAGAGCCAGGATTTGAATGCAGGCTGTCTGGCCCCAGCACTCAGCTGTTAACCACTCACTGTAATTGCATACAGTCTATCTGGGCAGTTTCTTTTCTTGTATTAGCCCTCTGTAATTTGATTAATATTGAAGAATGGTTTATGGTCTTTTTAAGGAACTTATAGAGCTCTTGAAATAAAATACTAAAGTACTGGCTAAATCTATAAAACAAACAAAAAACTCACTTGTAGCTCTGGCTGAAGTAGGAAATGGAACCAGGATCTCCCTGCACTGGCACATCCCACCCCTAACCTCCTGCCTCCTTCCAACCAGGCCTGTTTTACAGAGACCTTGGGGTGCCTTAGAAACCACTCATATAGCCAGTCACTTTGCTTTCATCACCACAGGGGTGGTTTTTTATTTTTCAGGGTTTTAGTGTGTTCTATTGGTCTGTATTTCCATAAAAATCAAATAGCCTCAGCTACAATCTTGATTACCCAACCTACATTCTTTGGAGGGTTTTTCAAAAAGTTAAGGTGTGATTTGAAATACTAAATAATTGCCTCTGCAATGTGTAAGCATGGTTTTGGGGAAGGGGTAAGAGAAGGATAGGGAAATACATGATTCTGCCACTCCTCAAGTTCCCAAAGGAAAATAATTTTCAGAAAACTAGTACAACTGTCAAAAATACATGAACTCAAGACTCAGCCATGTATGCAAAGCCAACTATTGCACACCCATGAATTTGGCAAAAATTAATGATACTAAGAACCGGTAAAGATGTGAATGATAGGGACAGTTCTACACTGTTGGTGGGAATGCAAACTCGCAGAACCATTTCAGGGAAGTGCTCTGTATTACTTAGCAAAGCTGATTGTGCACGCACGCTATGGCCCGGCTGTCAGAGCTGTGCATTGCACCACTCAGGCTGCCACCGGGCTGCACAAGGATGGCCCTGACAGTTCTACTTTTAAGCAAGTCAGCTGAAGCAGGAATCAGGAAACTATGAGCTGTTGCTTTGTTAAATAAACTTTTATTGGAGCACAGTTGTAGGGAAAATGAAAAGTAAATGGTCAGGATCCCTCAGGGGTTCAGAATCTTGCCAAGCATTTGATGTAAATATG
The DNA here is from genome assembly GCF_000696425.1 of Galeopterus variegatus. Classification (NCBI taxonomy): domain Eukaryota; kingdom Metazoa; phylum Chordata; class Mammalia; order Dermoptera; family Cynocephalidae; genus Galeopterus; species Galeopterus variegatus. The sequence continues at coordinate 215,330 of NW_007727339.1, read as the reverse complement.
TAACTATGCACATGTGCCCAGGTGTTCCTTGGTTATCGTCTAATGTAATTGTGTATGTGCACCCGGGTGTCCTAGATTATTGGACTTAAGTATAAAGGACGAATGGCTCTGATCCACAGTGCCCTCGGGATGCCCTGGGAGGTCACTAGGGTGGCTGCTGCTAGCTACCTGAGCTTGCATCTGAATAAAGCCTATCAGTTTTTACCCACGGCTCCCAGGATCTTTTCCTATTACCTAGCTCATGGACCTGCAGGTGAGGGGTTTGTGACCCAGTCTGTCAGTCTGTACAAGGGGATGTAGGGCTTGTGGGCCCTAGCCCTAGCAATACAACAGTCCTGCTCATTTGTTTACGTATGGTCTGTGGCTGCTTTTTGTGATGTAATGACAGATTTGAATATTTGCAAGAGACACTGTCTGGCTCATAAAGCCCAAAATATTTACTATCTGGCCCTTCACAGAAAAACATTTGTTGACCTTTGGTATAGAAGACACTTGAATGTGGGAACCAGGTGACGTGAACAAAACTGTTCATAGCAGCATTGTTTGTCAAAGCAAAAAAAAAAGAAAACTACCCAAATGTCCGTCAAAAATTGTAGATTCATGCAATAGAATATTATAGAGAAGCAAGTCACAATGAGTCCATTTAACATACAGTTCAAAAGAAACCAAAACTAAATTTATTGCTTAGAGATATAAACATATATGGAAATGTACAAAGAAAAACAAGGAGTTGATTATTTTTTTTAATAATTTTTAAATTTTATTTTTACATGAACTTTTTTTTTTTTAACGCTTAGAGATATAAACATATATGGAAATGTACAAAGAAAAACAAGGAGTTGATTATTTTTTTAATAATTTTTAAATTTTATTTTTACATGAACTTTTTTTTTTTAACTTTATTTTGTCGATATACAATGTGGTTGATTATTGTGGCCCATCACCGAAACCTCCCTCCCTCCTCCTTCTCCCCCCTCCCACACAACAATGTCCTTTCTGTTTGCTTGTCATGTCAACTTCAAAGAATTGTAATTGTTATGTCTTCTTCTCCCCCCTGGGTTTTTTTCTTTTGTGTGAGTGTGAATTTATTTATTTATTTTTAGCTCCCACCAATAAGTGAGAACATGATATTTCTCTTTCTGTGCCTGACTTGTTTCACTTAATATAATTCTCTCAAGGTTCATCCACGTTGTTCCAAATGGCAGTATTTCATTCGTTTTTATAGCTGAGTAATATTCCATTGTGTAGATAAACCACATTTTCCGTATCCACTCATCCGATGATGGACATTTGGGCTGGTTCCAACTCTTGGCTATTGTAAAGAGTGCTGCAATGAACATTGGGGAACAGGTATACCTTCGACTTGATGATTTCCATTCCTCTCAAGGAGTTGATTATCATAAAATTTAGCTTAGGGGTCATAGCTGGAGTGGATGTGATTGTGGAGAAGCACACAGGGTCTTCTAAGGAAGCGACTGGCAATGTTTTCTCTTAGCCTGGGTGTTAGTTGCATGGGTGCTCACTTGATTTTTATTCTTTATACAATGCACATATGAAAAAGTTATGCTGCTCCTCTGTGTGTGCTATGGACTGAATGTTTGTGTCCTGCACCCCCCACCCCAAGTCATATGTTGAAATCCTAACCCCCAAGGTGATGGTGTCAGGAGGTGCACCTTTGGGAGGTGATCAGATCATGAAGGTGGAGTCCTCATGAACGGGATTAGTGCCCCTATAAGAGGAGGCCAGAGAGCTAGCTCTTTCTACCATGAGAAGTCAGCAGTCTGCAACCTGAAAGAGGGCCTTCACCAGCACCCGATCTCGGACTTCCAGCTTCCAGAACTGTGAGAAATAAATGTTTGTTGTTTAAATCAGCCGGTCCATGGTAACTTGAGATAGATTAAGACAGTGTGTATGTTGAATTTTATAATAAGTACATTTTAACATTGTATGTGATACCAGTTTCTCAAATCATGAAATATAGAAGTCATAGTTCAGTTTGTTCTGGCACAATGTAAAAAAATAGCAACATGTTCATCAGAACAGGGGAAAATAAAATGGTATGCGTCATCTGGTGGAGAAATCCACAAAGAATGCCGGGCCCCTCCAACCCTTTTACACTTGTGCTAGCTCTATTCTTTCTTGCCTTACAGGGATGCGAACTTAGACAAGGAGTTGCCAATAGATTAGCAGCTCATTTTTGAATGGATGTCTGAGTGGGAAGTCTTTAAATATCCTGGCCCCATTATATTATATATATTTGAGGGGTACAGAGTTGACTATCAGTATTTGCATGCAATATGTGATTATCAAATCAGAATATTGTCGTTACAAAATGTACTCATTCTTTGGCTGGCTAGTACAGGAATCTGAACCCTTGACCTCTTAATACTGTGCTCTTACCAACTGGGCTAACCAGTCAGCCCTGTGGCCCCATTTCAAAAGTACTATTTGATGGGAACCCAGTGATGTGCGTCCACAATACCAGTGAGACTCCTGTCTTATTAGCTTTTTTTTTTTTTTTTTTTGGTGGCTGGCCGGTAAAGGGATCTGAATCTTTGACCTTGGTGCTACAAGGCTGTGCTGTAACCAACTGAGCCAACCTGCCAACCCCGGGTGAGGGGAATCATATCTTAAAGAGCACCTCCTGAACACCTGCTTCAGGCTCACCTGGGTGATTTGAAGAGCGCAGAGTTAGGGAGGCCGGTGATCAACAGGAAAAAGAACCAAAACAACAAAAAAACTTTTCATGGCACCAAGGAAAGCCTCCTAAATATGGCTTTAGGTTTTAGGCATGCACTTTCAAAATCCACCCACTCTGAAAATGGGCCATTTTCTACCGATGGACATCAAAAATACCCTGTGCGATTTAGGTTATAAAAGTGGTTGCAAATACTGTTCTCTTCCACAAGAGACCACTATTGCTTCACTTTTTCTAATGGTGACTTTAAAAAAAAATACAGTTTGAACAGTTGGTGCAGAAAAAAACAAATATTGTTGCATGTTTTAAACACAGTGTGCAAAAATGTAATTTCATGGTCCTTTGGAATCTTATATCTAACTCTTGGCGTGTGCTGCTGATTGAAACATGAGTAATGGTGATGATGACAGTGATGACATTGTGTGTCTCTGTAGGATCTTAGTCCCAAGATGGTAACTTTTTCCTATATATTATTCAGGTAAGTCTCTTAATACCATTGTGTCTTGGTATTCTCATTTTCCTGAGAGTAAAACTGAGCTCAGGGAAATGCCACAAGTTGTGCAGTTAGGTGGCAATATTTCAGCACCAAGGATAAGTAAGAAAAGGGAGAAATACTGACCTATTTTTTGGGAAGCTCATTAGGCCTTCTTCAGTGTTCGGGTGGGTGGTTTAATTTTTATCTCATGAAGTTGCTTTCAGCTTGATATGAAATTGGGTAGATACATAGTTCTTCGTAAAGCTTGGCAGGGTGCCCACTGTCTCTCAGCAGTCACAGAACTCTACACGATTGGGGGTTTCCGAATTTTTATCTCATGAAGTTGCTTTCAGCTTGATATGAAATTGGGTAGATACATAGTTCTTCATAAAGCTTGGCAGGGTGCCCACTGTCTCTCAGCAGTCACAGAACTCTACACGATTGGGGGTTTCCGAAGACAGCAGCTTCTGTAGCCTCTCCTTCCTTGCAGACTTGTCACCACCAGCCTCTACTCTGGGTGTTAGAAGCTGACAGCCCCCACGGAGCCTCACTTCCTAGAGCCCCTGCTAGCTCCTGCCCTGCCTTCAGTAGCCACCATCCGATTCACAGACAGAAGGTAGGATTTGGAGTCAACGTGGTAGGTCTGAATCTGAACTATGCTCTTTATTAGGTGAGTGAATTAGTAAATCTCCTTGAGTCTCAGCTTTCCCATCTGTAAAATGGGGCTAATTTTGCCTATCTCACAGGGTTTTGTGGGGGATTCAAGAGATTATGTATATCAGGGGCCTGGCACACAGGGGATGCTCAGCAAATCCTTCTTCCCTTTGTCCTCCCTCACCTTCAGATGGGCTACCTCTGTGATAGCTGCTGCTGGTTCTGAGAGCACTTTACAGAATACAGTATGCTCTGCATAATGATGTTTTGGTCAGTGACAGACTGAAATTGGGTGACAGACCCCTGATTTCCCCTGGCTCTTCCTCTGGACCCCTGTCAGAGTGGGCCTCTGCTGGGAGAAGGGGGTGATAGCTAAAAAAATCTGTTTGATGGAGCAGGACGGGCTGGATCCCCTGGAGTAGCACTACGTTGGGAGTGACAGTGAGAGCAGAGCTCACCTTTTGCTGGCTGGTGTCTATTAATTTCCCTCCCAGTCCCCTCATTCCTGTAATATGTTGATGTCCAGTTTTCTATCAAGCTGGAAGAGATGACCCAAAGATCACCCGGAGAATTTGAGTTTGTTTTGCAGAAGAGAATGAAGGCTCTCAAAGAAATTGAGACCACTGGGATGACCCAACCCCAGCTGTCTTTGGCACCAAGGATACTGGTTACTTAAGGTCTTATTCAGAGTTGCAGAAAACACAGATTTTCCCTGAACTTCCCCAAGACTCTCCCTCCCTTACCTCTCAGCCCTATAAAACTCCTTGCCTTCTGTTTCTATGGTAAGACAGATCAGAGAAACTTGGGCTCGACCATCCTCTCACTTTGGTCAATTTGAATAAACCTTTCTATGTCTCTAAGCCCTGTTGTTCCAATATTTGATTTAGATGAGCATCAGGTACCCAAATCTGCAACTTTGGGTTTCGGTAACAGGACCATATATATGGTGGTGGTCTCTTAAGACTATACATAATACCATATTTTCTATGTTTAGATATGTTTAGATGTACAAATGCCATTGTGTTATAATTACTTACAGTGTTCACTGCAGTAACATGCTGTGCAGGTTTGTAGCCTAGGAGGCATGGCTTCACCATATAGCCTTGGTGTGTCGTAGGCTGTACCATCTAGGTTTGTGTAGGTGCACTCTGTGAACCCCAGCCTGGGGAACTCGCTAGTGGGACCTGTGTCACACCCTGCCTCTCCAGGCTTACCTTCAGGTACTAATTTGATTACGTTGCAAATCTGGCTCCTTTAGGCAGCTGCCTGCTCTACCTTCCTGGGACTCTGCCCTTCAGTAGCTGGTGCTTCGTCTTTGGAATAACTATTAGAAGACACAGTCTTTGACAGCAGGAATATCCCATCCTCAAAATGTGATTTCTGAAGCAGCAGCAGTGGCAGCAACACCTGGGCCCTTGTTAGAAATGCAAATTCATGGGCCCCACCCAAGACTTACTGAATGGAAAACTCCAGAGTTGGGGCCCAGCAACCTGTGCTGGAGCACACACTCACGTTCCCCTGAGGACCAGGGGGTCTTCCTTGCACTAGGCGTGACAGATCGGGAATCTGCTTAGCCTCTTCCACCCTTAGGCTGGTAGGGGTGAGGAGTGGGGGGGTTGTCCTCCACTCTCCTGTGGGTCCAGGCAGTGAGCATTTATTAAGCACCTACTAGGTGTGCTGATCGCTGATCATTTATTCTCCCCTGTAACATGCCCATCACCTAAACCATATGTTATTTATAGCCGAGAGGCAGGTTGGTGTTTCTGACTCATTCATTCTTTTATTCAACAAATACTTAACAGTGTCATGTGCCACGCACTCTTCTACTGGGATACTGGGATATAGTGATGAGATTGTGCCTTTGCTAAAGAGGAGTAAGAGCTATGAGGGCAAAGCAGGGTCAGAGAGTAGAAAGTTGGGTGGGGAGGGGCTGAAGGGAGGGAAGAGAGGGCTGTTTGCTTTTCTGGGGGTGATACAGAGGACGTGTCTCTGTGTCTATGTTTGCCCTTTAATCCCTCTTCTGGGAAGAGCACCTAGATTTTCACACCCCCCACACCTCAGTTCAGAAAGCTCCCCTCTCCTTACCCACAGTCTTGGGGGTAGGCACATGACTAGGGTCTTGCCCATCAGAGCATTGGTCTCCCTGCTCCCAACAGCAGATGCTTCAGAAATGGCTCGAACTGCCTAAAGGAGATTCAGTCCCGGGGCTTTTCCTAGACGCCACTGGAAAGAGAGAAATGAAAGCCCTCTCTTAATAACTGCTGAAGTTACTGGGCTGTGAGGATTTAGGCTTGGGCTTTTCAGGGACCACCCGGGGCTTTTCCTAGACGCCACTGGAAAGAGAGAAATGAAAGCCCTCTCTTAATAACTGCTGGAGTTACTGGGCTGTGAGGATTTAGGCTTGGGCTTTTCAGGGACCACTGAGAAGGAAGAGTCCTCCTGAGGAACAAAGCCACCCAGAGATGGTGGAGCTGAGAGGAGGAGAGAGTCCTGATCCCATTGTTTGATCCACTCGATTCATTAGAGTCAGCCATGCCTGAAGCACTTACGCCTGGACTTTTTAGTTTGGTGAATCCATACATTACATTTTTGGCTGGAACCTGTTTCAGTCCCTTGCAACTCAGAGTCTCATAATATTACACCTGGCGAACATGCATTCAACACCTGGCTCTGCCGCTTTCAGGCTGAGTCAGTTACCTCCTCTGTAAGAAGGGCTGGTCGAGAGGGTCTGGTGAGGGGAGAGAATTTGCAAGGCAGCTACCACAGCCCTTGGCCCATAGTAAGTGTTCAGCAAGGGGTGGCTGGGTTCCAGAAAATAATAAGCTGTCAAGCTGATTTCTTTTACCTTAGCCTAATGGTGTTCATGTTTTGTGTTTAAGAAACATGTAACTGAGTTCCCAGTGATGGAATGTGTGGCTGTCCTATCTTTTTATGTCTAGTCTCATAGTCCAGATGCTACCGTGCACAAATATGTCGAGAAGAGACTTTTGCTTTTTCTCAGTGAAATAAAGTTACACTGAATTCATGGCATTGATGATATTCATTGTTTCTGATCACCGTGTTGTCCTGGTGCTGGGTGAAGAGATATACAATAAGATACTAACAAGGATTTTCTCTTTCTAATCCAAAGTGTGTGCAGATAGATGACACTTTCTTAGGGTAACACTTTCTCTTTTCTCAGAATTACAGAAAAACCAGTCATTCTGGTGCTAATTTACATTGCATGTGTTTTTTACATATCCATCAATTTCAAAACAGCTTTCAATAAGGACAGAAATAAAATTCTCTCAGCAGAAACATCCAAATGACTTGGTTTTAATAATATGTAAAACAGGGGTGGAGATGGGGGAGCAGGGCTGCCAGGCCTGGCCCTGCATAATGAGCTTCAAGCTGGAGGAGGCAGAGGCATTTGCTCCGGCTGAGAATAGTCTGGCCAGATTGCACCCCTGATGGCCTGGAAGGGGTGGGGATGGGGTGGAGATTCAGGAGAAGCAATCTGGACTGACCAGTCCTTAGATGGGAATCTGCCCAAGTAACAGAAATAGCCCATTTCTGTATTTCAGCCATTTGGAGCAGCTGGTCTCTATCTGTCACCACCGTCACCATTGTTAGCATCCATCCCAGGTGGTGTTTCTCAACCTTTTTTCCATTATTCCCCCGCCCCCACCAGGAGTCTTTTTAGAATTTTTTCTAACCCCTTCTATTCTAATCCCCCACCATGGAATATTAATACCACAGGTGTACTATATATCTGTTTGTGTACTGTATGTGTATGTGCTTTACACATAAAAGGAATGATTTTTTTTTTTTGACTCCAAGAATCATTTTTGCCTCCTTGCTGATATCACCCCTATTAAGGACACAGGATCTACTGCTTACTCTGTTAGTCCCATGCACTCTTCTGAGTACTTATACTAACTCATTTAATCCTCACAATGACACTGTCAGGCATCTCCATTTCAGAGTTGGGGCACTGAGGCACAGAAAAGGGACTTGTCCAAGGTCACAGAGCGAGTAAGTGGCTGCCTGAAGTCTGCCAAACTGCAAAGGTTGAGGGAACAGTTTCCACATGATTCTTGTGCCACTTCTGACACCAAATACAAAAAGTTTATGCCAACCACAAAGTTAGAGGAAGCAATCTCCTCCCCAAACCACCCTCAGGTTTGATAACTTGCTAGAAGGTCTCATAGAGCTTGCTGAAAGCTAGTGTACTGCTGTGTAGTGGATTGAATTATGTCCCTCCCAAACTCACTGAAGCTTGAATTGTGTCCCCCAAGTCTTATGAATTAGAAACTTGGCTCCCACTGTGACTGTTAAGAGGTGGGAAATCCTATTATGGTGATTGAAAGGTGGAGCCTTGAAGAAGTGATTAGATTGTAGGACCATGCAGAAGAGAATGGACTAAAAATGGTGGTCAGGGACATGGTTCTGAGGGATTTAAAAGAAGAAGAGAGTATGTCTATTTCTCTCTTGTTCTCTCTCTGCTTCCATCATCTTGCAATGTGAGACCTCTGTGTCACTGTTGCCACCACCAGATGGACTTTGGACTTTCCAGCCTCGGAAACTGTAAGCAAAAAATTTCATCTTTATAAATCACCCAGTTCCAGATATTTTGTTATAAGCAACAGAAACAGACTAATACATCCTGGTTACAGTTTATTATGGGGAATGGATAAAGATTAATCAGACAAAGGAAAAGATGCATAAGTCAGAGTCTGGGAGAGTTCCAGATGTGAGGCTTCTATCATTCTATTGTACTGTTTTATCTTCCTGGCATTGATATGTGACAATACTCATGGAATATTGCCAAGCAGGGAATGCTCACCTAAGCTTTGGTGTCCAGAGTTTTTATTGGGGTATAATTACATAGACAAAATTGATTGATTGAACCAGTGTTCAGGTCAGCTGATACAGCTTGACCAAGGCCCCACCCTAAATCACATGGTTGGTTTTTCTGGTGTGGCCAGCCTCTGCCGCATGAGTATGAGGTATGGCCAGCCCCACCCTAAGATCTGGTATGGTCAGTCCCCACCATAAACAAAGACACTTTTCAGGTATGACATAGATGGCTTCCCAGAAGTCAAGGACAAAGGACAGAGAGCTCTCTTTGGGCAAAGCCAGATTCTTTAGCACACAGTGATGGAGCTGGGATTTGAGGACAGACAGTTTGGTCTCATGGGGAAGAGGAAGAGCCTTACACTCAAATATTATAAACATTACAACAAGCCTGTGAACAGACAGGCACATTTCTACTGCACATATGAGTAGAGCAAGCATGGTAGGCTGGATAATGGCCCCAAAGATATCTAGATATCCTAGATGTCTAGGATATCCTAATCCCTGGAGTTGTGAGTGCTACTTTGTAGAGATGGTCTTTCCACAACTTATGATGGTTTGACTTTTTTTTTTTTTTTTTTTGTCTTTTTCTGTGTCCGGCAATGGATCACAACCCTCAGTGTCGCGCCCGTACCGTCCGGCAATGGATCACAACCCTCAGTGTCGCGCCCGTACCGTCCGGCAATGGATCACAACCCTCAGTGTCGCGCCCGTACCGTCCGGCAATGGATCACAACCCTCAGTGTCGCGCCCGTACCGTCCGGCAATGGATCACAACCCTCAGTGTCGCGCCCGTACCGTCCGGCAATGGATCACAACCCTCAGTGTCGCGCCCGTACCGTCCGGCAATGGATCACAACCCTCAGTGTCGCGCCCGTACCGGACCGGGACCGGCAACGGGATCACAACCCTCGGCATCGCGCCCGCACCCCACTCAGCCAGTGAGCGGAAACCGGTCTGTATGTGGGATCCGATCCCTCGGGCGTGAGCGCCGCCGCGCTTCCCAAGCGGCACACTGTAGCAGTGCGCCACCGGGCCGGCCCGATGGTTTGACTTTTGATTTTTCAACTTTATGTTGGTGTTAAAGTGATATGCATTCAGTAGAACATCAACAAATTATATGAGACATTCGACACTTTAGTATAAAATACTATGTGTTACATGATCTTGCCCAACTGTAGGCTAACGTTAAGTGTTCTGAGCACGTTTAAGGTAGGCAGGCTAAGCTACCTGTGTTAAGTGCATTGTCAACATACAGTTTTCACCTTGTAATGGGTTTATCAGGACATAACTCCATTGTAGATCAAGGTGCTTCTATACATGTGTGTTGCTTTAAGCTACCCAGTTTGTGGTAATTCATTCCAGGAACCATAGGAAAAAAATACACTGAGACAAAGAGAAGTTGATTATTTACCTGAGGCTCTACAGCTAGGAAGTAGCTGTTGTAGAATCTTAACACAGACTTCCCTGACTCCAAAGCCTAGTTTTCATGTCTGCAGTCCAGAGATGGCGTGTTCAAAGCATGCAGGCTTGGCACTTCATTCCTGTGTTGAGGTCAACTATTGCTGGTTGATCTTGCTTCTTTTTACTGATTTGAAGGAGGGGGTCAGAATCCTGGTGGACATGATGCTTTTGGAAGCCACTAGCTATAACCAGCTGTATTAGTTCATTACTGTTGCTTATAACAGAGTACCTGAAAGGAGGTAATTTATTATTATTTTTTAAAAAATTTTATTTTGTCAATATACATTGTGGTTGATTATTGTTGCCCCTTACCAAAACCTCCCTCCCTCTTCCCTCTCCTCCCTCCCCCCCAACAATGTCATTTCTGTTTGCTTGTCGTATCAACTTCAAGTAATTGTAGTTGTTATATCTTCTTCCCCCCGCCCCCCCGTTTTTTTTTTTTTGTGTGTGTGAATTTATTTATCAAGGTCACAAGGTCACACAGACAGCTAAATAGTGGCGAAACTGGGATTTGAACCCAAGCCTGAACTTACAAACCCTAAAGTTACTTTCCACTTTAGTACAATGATTCAGGCATTTCAGGGTTATTTGTTGACAGATAGGCAAGAGTTAATTTGTACAGAAGCTCAAAGCCAATGTTAGATTGCTGAACAACAAAATACAAACTCAGTGGTCAACTGAGCGGTTATAAATAGATAACTGTTCATTAGTCCATTTCTGTTGCTTATAACGGAATACCTGAAACTGTGTAATTTATAAAGAAATGAAAATTTATCTTTTACAGTTTCGGAGGCTGGGAAGCCCAAAGTCTAAGGAACACATCTGGTGAGGGCCTTCTTCTACAGCAATACAGGGCGTCATAAAGAGAGAATGGGCTGAGCAAGGGAGCTAACCTGCTCACTCAATGTCCTCATAAAGCCATCAGAAACATGCTCATTACTCCATGAATGGACCAACCCATTCACATGGGCACAGTCCGCACAATACAATCACCTCCTAAAGGCCCCACCTTTCAACAACCACAATAGGATTTCCCACCCTCTTAACACTGTCACAATGGGGATTGAGTTTCTAATACATGAAACTTTGGGGGACATAATTTAACCCATAGGACCAGCCAAGGCTGGCCTGGGACTTGTAAGAAGAACAGCAGCACCATCCTTGAGCAGCTCTTCCATTTTTTTACACCTAAGTTTGTAATGTCAATTGCCTTAGAAATAACAAACACCGACTATAGGTTTGCTCTTTCCACTTCTGCCACAACAACTTCTGTTCTTGGGTAGTTGGCCTTCACCAACTGTAATGAATCAAATGTTCTAGCACTTGGCCTGTGTCCTGGAGGACCAGCTCTTTCAACAGTGCCTGACATCTTGTGTCTTTTATCACTATCTTAGGTCAGTTCCCCAGGAAGCAGAGCTTGAGACAGAGATCTGGTTGGATGGGATTTCTCAAGGGAAATAAAGGCTGTAATCAGGTGAGGGAAGCAGGGTAGTTAAGGGGATGGAGGCAAGCAAAGATGGGGATGTAGGTAGTCTGGGCTTGCATCACAGCATTGTCCCCTTTCTGGGAAGTGGGCCACCCCGGGTGGGGTGTGCATACAAGTTTCTGAAGGGTCAGCTCCTGCCATCTGAGGACGATTTTCTGGAGAAGGGGCCTCTGTACACCATTAGTAGCCAACACTCCCAAAGGGCAGTGTGAGGATGTGGGGGACATGGGTGCCCCTCCTGGGAAAGGAGATCTGGGTGGGGTACCCCAGAGCCTCCTACTATCACCTTGCTGAGCATCTGTTTTCTTTCTTTTCAGAAATCTGTGAAAAAGTCACTTCTGGTCCTGGCTGAAGCTCTGGTTCTGGGGACCTTTGGCCTCAAGTTAGGGACCTGAATTTCCTCTGGCTGCTGAATCAGTGTTTCTCTAATATTTATCAACTTTGGTCTTTATGTTTATATAAGACGGTCTTTCTAAATGTTTAATTCTTTTTTCACTGTTTGCATCTGCTGCTCCTGCGTGGCTCAATGAAAACCATCAGGTGCTTAAAATCTGCTTTGTTCTCTTGGCATTGCTCAGGGTCATGGGGAAGGCCAGGCAAGCTTCTGGCAGGTGGCCTCTGGCTGACTGGTGAAGGTGAAGCCAGCTGCTTCTACAGTGGTTCTGATGATCCCATCTGCTATTATTCGTGGCCTTGTGGAATCCCCTCCCCTTGTGTGTGGGCTAGATCTAAGGGTCTCTCTATAAGCTTATGGGGACTAAGTATAATCTGCTAGTGAGGCCAATGAGCTTACCCTTAAGCACAGGAAGGAACTACCACATTGCATACAAGGACTTTCACAGAGTGTGCACCTGTCAGCAGGTGCTTCTTGTGAATGGAATACGGTAGGGGTGACGAGATGTCCTTCCCAGTTTAGGCTATAACAGACTATGACTTGTCTTTCTGCCACTCTCTTTTGCCGTCCTGCTTTCTCACTCTGATGACACAAGCTGCCCTGGTGTGAACTGCCCCATGGAGAGGTCCACGTGATGGGGAATGGAAGGAGGCCTCTGGCCAGCAGCCCACGGGGAGCTGCATCCTGCCAACACCCGCAGGGTGAGCTTGGAAGCTGATCCCTCCCCTGCCCTGGTGTGAACTGCCCCATGGAGAGGTCCACGTGATGGGGAATGGAAGGAGGCCTCTGGCCAGCAGCCCACGGGGAGCTGCATCCTGCCAACACCCGCAGGGTGAGCTTAGTTGAGTCTTAAGATGACTGCAGCCTTGGGAGAGAGCTGGAGACTGGGGGTTCAGCTAAGCTGCTCCTCAATTCCTGATATACAGCAACTGTGACGTAATCCATGATGTTGTTCTAAGTTGCTACGTTTGTGGGTAATTTGTTATACAGCAGTAGATACCTAATACAAAGAGTTCTGGAGGTGGAAATTGAGGCAGAGCCTGTATCATGCTTCTATAAAAGTATATATGGTAATCATTTTCCCAGGTCATTAAAAACTGGTCATGAACATAGTTTTTCATGACTGAATCATAATTTATTTTATAGCCATTCTCCTATTATTGGCTACTCTGATTGCCTTTGTTATATTCTGTAATGAGTAATGCCACTAGGATTTATATATAAAATTTGTTCCATACCACTGTTCACTTTCTAGGAAATTGTTTTCTAGAAGTAAACTTATTAGGACACAAATGTTTTTATGATTTTTGGTATATATTGCCCAATCGCCCTGGTATCATTTTATAATTCCACCGGGAGACTGATGATACATTTAGAAAGCTCATTCTAGACTGAAAATCCTTGGTTCTAGATCACTGAGATGGCTTTGTATTTGTCTCTGAATCCACAGAATCTAGCCTGGAACCTGACACATAGTAGGGCTCATTTAGTGATTACTAGATGATGGAAAAGCATAAATGTGGATGAACCTTGTTTCAAGACTCATTACATTTGTTTCCAGGAGAGACTGTCCAGGGGACCACTTCTGCTCTTCAGCTTGAGATTTCTGACCGCTGGTCACCTAGAAGAATCAACTGGAAGGCTTATGAAAACACAGATTCTGGGCCCCAATCCCAGGGATTCTGAGTCAGCAGGTCTGGGATGGGGCCTGGGAATCTGCATTTCTAAGGGGCTTCTGAGGACACTGATGCTGTGTGGAACTTCGAGGGACAGGGAAAGGCCAGATTGTCTGGAGCCCAGCAGGCTATGGTGTCACAGTGAGGGTTCAGGTTGGGGAAGCAAGAGGGCCCAGACCACCCACATAGGGCCTCAGATACTGGCCACATAAACGCTTGTGGCCTTTATCTGGAGAGCACTGGGAAGACATTGACAGATTTTTTAATCCAATTTTTACTTTTATTAGTTCTAACCATTCACAGTCAGCAAGGAGAATTATGGAGGGGGCCATCGTGGCTGTCTGTGGTTGAGACAGCCTGAGTCACTTGGATGAGGGGATTAGGGTGCTGGCAGAGATCTGGGTGGACTTGTAGGAAGTAAGAGCGAGGGCAGGGGAATTAAGTAAATTGACCAAAGTTATCTAGCGGCTTTAAAAATTTATTATTTAAAATGACATAAAATTAAAAATTCCATTTTCTCCGTATCATCAGCCACAACATGAGCACTTAGAGAACACATGTGGCTGCTGTTTTGGAGAGTACAGCTTGTAGAAAACATTTCCATTGTCACAGAAAGGGCCGTTCGTCTAGAATCCAGGTCCCCTGAAATTCCCTGCCTTATGAATGGCCAAATTTTCTGGTTATATACTCATTTGGGAGGCTCTGAGTTTTGGGAGCAAAAGTCAGCCATTCTAGACTGTGCTTGATCTGAAAGTTCTTTACCATCCCCTGTAAAATAAAGCAGGGCCCAGAGTAGCCCCATTATTCCTGTCCTCATCACCACAGGTGGTGACAGAGCAGTTGGAAGGGCTATCACTAACATGCTCATGTGCATATGATCACAGGACCACCAGGAGTGTTTTTCGACTCAGAGGGGCCAACCATAGACCCTTCTCCATGGAAACCAGCACTCAGGGGTTTGCCCAGCTTCTGAAAATGTTGGCATGCAGCAAACATGTTTCACGGCTGAAATTGCCCATTTCTGAATTAGATAAAAGATGTCAGAAGAATAATAAAGTTACTTTTGGTGAGTACGTATTATCTGTAATGAAATAAAATGGGGATTGCAGCAACTATGACTCAATCTTCCATCTCAGAGGTTTATTAACTCTAATCCCACCAGAATCAGTAGCAGGATCTGGGAGTGTAATAAAACGGGCTCATTTTTCACAAATTCTTTTTTTGAGCACTGGTAGTGTAAAGAGAACAATATTAAAAAAAAAGTGCATCTGTTTAAATTTCCCCTGCTAACTTATGGCTGATTTTCATGGTGATTTCTATAATAGTCTTGTTGTTTCTGGATACTGGCTTCTGCCTCACCTTAGTTCAGAGCAAATCCGCAGTGAATATCTTTGCAACCTGATCCCTTGCAGACATCATTAATCAATCACAGAACTCTTTGCTGATGACTCTGCACGTGTCCTCAGAATCCATCTCTCCCCAGTGGTGCAGGCAGGGGAGAGAACAAGTCTGAAACTCGTTGTTATCCTTAGATTAGGGACAGATATTTTATCTGAAGTGCAGCAAGATAAATATTCAGTTCTCAGAACAGCAATAGAAAATTGTTCAGAGCTGTCTACTTCTGGGAAAGAGGGGAACATTTTTGCTATTTCAGGGGCTATTAAGGAAGTATGTTTTACCCTGGTGAACCAGGCAATGGCTAAATCGTGGTGGCAGCATCATAGAGAATAATAGGAACTATGAGTGTGATGAAGAAGATATTTCTCAGTACTTCCATTAGGCTTTTTTCTTTTTCTGGAGAACTCATTTATCAATATTTTTACAACCAGAGCCCTATTGATGAGGTATGGGGCTGTCCCTCAGCCAAATTCAGCAAAAAGCACATTGTGTCTCATATTTGGTTCTGACTCCATTGGTTTTCTTGCAAACCACATACGCAAGCAAACTAATTGAGGTGGAATAAAAGAATTTTGGAATTTGGGGAGACTAAGAGAACAAGTGAGTGAACAAATAAGTGAATGTAGCCCAGCATTTCCCAAAATGGGTTCTGTGGAACCATCCTTTGAGTGCTAATAGGAGTTACAGGTTAAAAAGGTTTTGTGGTTAATGATGTGTTGGAAATGCTAGATTAGGAAAAGTGAAACAAGCTTCTTTTTTTTTTTTTTT
>NW_007727339.1:195334-197718 GCF_000696425.1 Galeopterus variegatus | reverse complement strand
TGGAATAAATGGGTTGTTGCTATTTTCTAACAGTCTATTTGTGGGTCTCCCAAGGTCCATGTGTCCCTTCCCAGAGATGGGCTGCATATCTATCTACACAAAGGAAGAGCATACTTAATGTTTGCAAACCCTCTGCTGAACACTCCTTGATTTAAAAATCAAGCTTCCTTGTTATGCATGTTCTGATACATATTAAGGAGAAGATGTACTTTGTATCCCAAGTAAGGCCCAAGGGAGCTGTGATTGGCTAGTATCATGAGGCCACAATTTCTGCCTAGGGAAAGCATTAAAAGGCATCAGACTATTCTTCTCCATGGGAGATAGTAGCCCAGTTGAAAAATTTGTCCTGAAATCCCAGAGGCCCAGAAATGTTCAGACCACTGAAGAATCTCAACTTTTTCAGAGGGTAGGAACAGTGTAGGAAAATCTGGATACAGCTTAGCATTGCTTCCGCCAGGCAATAATGAGAGAGTAAGGCCATCTTTGCTGGTTGCCGATCATTCGTGTCCTGCAATTTCTGTCTTGATGTGATCAAACGGGCTCAAATCTCTGTTTAAGCCAGAGAAGAGGCAGCCCAAATCTGGTAGATTTCAGGACAGAACAGCAGGCCTTGCTCATACCACTCAGTTCTCCAGGCTTTGGATAGAATTTGATACTATTTGTTGGCCCTCACCAGGCTCATATGTCAGGTGGCATTCTGTCCTCTCATTCTAGTACTGTGGCTGTATAACAAGTTACTCCAACACTAAGTGACTTGTGCTCATGGGTTTTGTGGGTCAGAGAATGAGACAGGGCATAGTGGGGATGGTTTGTCTCCACCACAGGGATTCAGGGTCCTCATTTGGAAAGACTCAAATGTTGGTGGTGATGCAACTGTAGAGGGTTAGAATTCCCTGAAGGTCATTACTGCAATATTTAGTGCCTGGACTACAACCATTTATAGTCTATACCTGGCTTCTTCAAGTGGCTTGGCTTGCTCCCAGCATGGTGGCCTTAAGGTGGCTGGACTTCCTATGACGAAGCTCAATACCCCAACTGCAAGTGGTTCGGTAACAAGGCAGAAGCTGCCTCACCTGGTGTGACCCAGCCTCCAAAGCCATCTGCATCAACTCTGCCCTCCCTATTGTTTGAAGCAGTTGTAACTGTGCCTGGTTTCAAGGTTAGGAAATTAGACTCTACCTACTGATGTGGAGTCACATTGAGCAGAGTNGGCGGGAGCGCCACCGCGCTCCCAAGTGGCACACTGTAGCAGTGCGCCACTGGGCTGGCCCGAAACAAGCTTCTTTAACACAGGACTTCTCAGAACTCATATGACAATGTATCTTGAGATTTTTCTAAAGGGTGATTCAATATGCAGCATGTTTCAAGCTTATTTGATTGCAGTCTATTTTCATTTTTTTTTAAATCTATGAAATGTTTCATAAGACTAGTATTTTAAGAAACATATTTTATGCTGGTACAAAGTCTTCATTTTACAGACTATGAAAAATGAGTTCCAAAGAGGTTAACATGACTTTCAAGGTCTTGTAGGATGGTGGTTAGGCTGGGATTCAAACCTGTAACAGGCCAGTACTTGGACCATCGCATCATGTCACTTGTCACTGATTGGAGATTTGGAAGTACCCATTCCTTTTCACAAGAGATCCTGGGTTAATGCCATCTTTTCCAAGCAGATTATTAGTATATAGTACAGCCATGAGCCACATAAGACATTTCAGTCAATTATGGACCACATATGTGATGGTGGTTGGCGCCATAGGCCGTACCATATAGCCTAGGTGTGAAGTGGGTTGTACCATCTAGGCTTGTGTAGGTGTACTCTGTGATGTTTGCACAGCGACGAAATCACCCAATGACATATTTCTCAGAACATTTCCCCATTGTTAAGCGACTCATGACTGTGTAAGCAGGACGGGCCGATGAGAAGTCCCAGGAACATGTTACTAGGTCTATCCAGTTCATGGCTTATTGCCAGTGGGGGCTTCAAGTGGGATGTCTTTATTGTCCTTGCTGGTGCCACTGTGAAAAATGAATGCTATTATTTTTTTTTCTAAATAGCAGTGTACAACCTCTTCAATTGATCCAGAGTTTTTTCATTGATCTGGTTATTCTACTTCTTGGGGGTAACGTGTGTCTTAAATGGTGAGTCCCATGAAGGTGCAGGGATGATTCAGGGCACCATTTTGGATCTTATTAAATCCTATCAGGTACTTATTTAAAATATATGCAAATTTTGTGGCAGCCTCTCAGAAAAACTCCTTACCTTTGCCTTCAGACCCTTGACAATACTATGCAATGACATTTTCATTTCATGAGCAATTGGTGGAATAAATGGGTTGTTGCTATTTTCTAACAGTCTATTTGTGGGTCTCCCAAGGTCCATG
>NW_007727339.1:189855-191341 GCF_000696425.1 Galeopterus variegatus | reverse complement strand
TGTTCACTTTTAATGATCTCCTCTTCTAAAAAGAAAATAGCAGAATCAGACCTGTAAGCCATGCTATGAATGACCAAATGTGTGTGGGTGTGTTGTGTGTACACGTGTGTGTGCGCATACACAGAGGCAGCAGGAGGTATGAAAAGTGAATCTTGGCTCACTGATATTTTACAAATTTTTTTCTCTATGAATTTATATTGGTTGTGCTCCTAATAAATCACCTGCCTTGAGCAAATGTGAAGTCGTAAAGATCAGTCTGCAATGAGCCGTGCCCAAAAATGTCTGCGAGGAAAAACAAGGGAGACAAAGCTTTTTATATTTTAGCAGTAAAGCTTCAAGTACGCTTTTCACAGTGACAGGGTAGCTTTAACGTAATGAAGTTACTTCTGCACTAACATAAGGCATTGAGAGCGTCAATTGATGGAGTCAATTCTTTCAAAAGTGAAGATAAAAATTTACAAAGCAAGAAGCTGTGGGGTAGAAGAAAATTAGCAGTTAATTCTTTGGCTTCAATGTTCATGAGGTTAAAAGTTCTTTTCCATTTTTCTCTAAGGCTTTCCCTTGAAAAAGACCAATTTAAAACAAAAGAATCATGGTTACTTAAAAGAAAATCAACTCAGTGAATATACTAAAAAACACTGAATTGTATACCCTAAATGGGCAANCGATATAAAAAGGTAAAAAACAGCAACTCAGAACTCTCATTAGGACTTCCGGTCAAGATGGAGGAATAGATGGTCCCCAGAGTCACTCTCTCCCACAAATCAATGAATTTACAACTATAAAAATGTAACATCAGCCAGGCTGGGGCCGCTGGAGCTCAGGTGAAGAGGAGGAGAGACCTATGGAGTTCATGAAGGTGGGAGAAACCATGAAGGGAGAAAGAAAAAACTGCTCTCAGCATTTCGGCCGCTTAAATGCTGGAGCGCACGGAGCAGGAGCCGGCAGAAGCCACAGCTGTGCCCTTTAGATGGAGTTACTTGGAGGCAGAAGGGGAGAAGAGGACCTTGGCAGCCCCCAGGACAGCAAGACCACTAATAGGGTTCCTGTGGACCCAAGCAGGAGTGAGGAGCCAGAACAGCTGAAAAAGGGGAGCCACTCAGAGGCCGGTGAGTCATCACAAGGGACTGGTACATGGCCTGTCCCATGGGAAGTGTTTGGAGCACAGGCAGTGGGGGAGACGGGCCCACCGGGAGAAGGCTGGAACACAGCAAGGACAGCCAATCTGCCCCACAATCAGTGCAGGACCACTCAGAAGAGACTGGTCAGGAATGCAGAATTGCATGGGTGCAGTTCGGTGAAAAAACTCAGGCCCAGATCAGAGTTTCTACACAACCCAGATGCACCGAGTATCAGAGCCAGAAGTACCTATAAGGTCCACCATTAAACCCTGAGCTGCACAAAAAGTCTTCCCTAGGGAAACATCAGCAAAGCAGCAATTTAGGTCAACCACACAGCTCAAGTACTGGTTCCCACAGGAAGTTCC
>NW_007727339.1:187063-189197 GCF_000696425.1 Galeopterus variegatus | reverse complement strand
CCAGGCACACCATGAATGCCTTGGGGCCCACCAGGGGACATGAGGCATGGAGCCAGGGGCAACCCGCCCACAACCACACACACTGCCACCCAGGAACCTGAGAATTGGAGCCAAGGACTGGACCCCACTCCCACATACATGCATACCACCAATGCCTAGGGGCCTGCCCGGGGATCTGGAGTTAGCAGCCAGGGACCAGACCCCCTTCCCACAACCAGGCATGCTGTGACAGTGCCTTGGGGACTATCTGGGGACCCAAGGCACGGAGAATGGGACCAGACCCCCCTCCCACAACCAGGCTCACCACACCAGTGCCTCAATGCCTGCCAGGGAACCTGGGGCATGGAGAAAGGGACTGGACCCCCTCCCACAGCCAGGCTCACCATGCCAGTGCCTCAGGGCCTGCCCAGGGACCTGGGATAAGGAGCGAGGACCGGACCCACCTTCCCACAACCAGGCATGCCAGGACAGCACATCAGGGGCCCAAGTCATGGAGAAGGGGACCAAACCTCACTCCCACAACCAGGCACACCTTGCTAGCACCTTGGGTCCTGACCAGGGACCTGGGGGATATAAAAGAGGACTAGATAGCCCTCCCCAAACCAGGCACACCTCACCAGCACCTTGGGGCCTGCCTAGGGACCCAGGGTAAGGAGCTGGGGACCGGACCCCCCCACTACCAGGCATGCTGGGACAGCACATCAGGGCCCTGCCCAGGGGCCCGAGGCATGGAGAAGGGGACCAGACCCTCCTCCCACAACCAGGCACCCTGTGCCAGCACCTTGGGGCCTTCCCTGGGACCTGGGGCATGGAGAAGGGGACTGGACCCCCCTCCGACAACCAGGCATGCTGCACCAGCTCTTCAGGGCCTGCCCAAGGGCCCGAAGCATGGAGAAGGGGACCAAACCTCCCTCCCGCAACCAGGCACACCTCGCCAGTGCCTTGGGTCTCACCCTGGGGACCTGGGGAATGGAGAAGGGGACCGGACCCCCCTTCCACAACCAGGCACACCACCCCAGCACCTCTGGGCCTGCCCGGGGACCTGGGGTATGGAGCTGGGGACTGGACCCCCCCTCTCATAACCAGGCACACTGTGCCAATGCCTTGGGGCCCGCTTGGGGAACTGGGGTATGGAGAAAGGGATCGAACCCCCCACCCACAACCTGGCACACCAAGCTAGTGCCTCAGGGCCTGCCCTGGGACCCAGGGCATGGAGAACTTGGGGACCTGGGGTATGGAGAAAGGGATCGAACCCCCCGCCCACAACCTGGCACACCAAGCTAGTGCCTCAGGGCCTGCCCTGGGACCCAGGGCATGGAGAAGGGGACCAGATCCCCCTCCTACCACCAGGCACACTGCACCAGTGCCTTGGGGCCTGCTGTGGATCCAAGGTATGAAGAAGGGGACCGAAACCCCCTCCCACAACCAGGCACCTTGCACCAGCACCTTGGGGCCCACCTGCGGACCTGGGGTATGGAGTGGGGGACTGGATCCCCCTCCCGACAATTAGGCACCCTGTGCCAGCACCTTGGGGCCTGCCCTGGCACCTGGGGCATGGAGAAGGGGACCAGTCCCCCCTCCCACAACCAGGCACACCTTGCCAGCACCTCGGGACCCACTTGGAGACCTGGGGCATGGAACCAGGGATCGGACACTCTCCACAACCAGGCACAGCACCAGCACCACGGAGCAGGCCACAAACATCTCCTCCATGTGGGTGGTCCACCACAGCCACCAGGATAACCATGGCTGCCGTGAAGGCGGCTAGACACCACAACCACCATGCAGATGGTCCGCCAACCACTGGAGTGAGTTGACACAAGGAGAGTCACCAGCAGAGATAAAGAAAAGAAGAGGTCTCTTCCCACAGAGCCCATTTCATAGTGACGGAAGAGACATCTGTTCTATGCTAGTACTGGGGAACCTGATCACTCCTCTCAGCATTGGACAGATCATTTGGGCAGCAAATAAACAGAGTAACCATTATTCTTTCAGAGGGAGAGAAGAAATCTAGGGTGATTAGAGGGGGTAGGGGGAATAAAAGGGGGATGGGGTGGGATTGGACAAGGGGCATAAAGAATAATTACGATTTGTAACTATATATATGCTAGTAATATTGATTTGATCAATCGCG